>NW_021828217.1:0-2500 GCF_006345805.1 Octopus sinensis
TATTGTATGGAAAGTGTTTCTGCGTAGATGTGTGCAGTGCCCAGTAGTGTAATTTTCTGTACGTTATATGTGTTTGTAAGTCCTGGTGTTTTATTATATTATTATTATTATTATATTATTATTAGTATTATTATTATTATTATTATTATTATCAGGCGTAGGAGTGGCTGTGTGGTAAGTAGCTTGCTTACTAACCACATGGTTCCGGGTTCAGTCCCACTGCGTGGCACCTTGGGCAAGTGTCTTCTGCTATAGCCTCGGGCCGACCAAAGACTTGTGAGTGGATTTGGTAGACGGAAACTGAAAGAAGCCCGTCGTATATATGTATATATATGTGTGTGTGTGTGTGTGTGTTTGTCCCCCCAACATTGTTTGACAACCGATGCTGGTGTGTTTACGTCCCTGTAACTTAGCGGTTCGGCAAAAGAGACCGATAGAATAAGTACTAGGCTTACAAAGAATAAGTCCGAGGGCACCTATGACAACAGGTATCGTTTTAGTCTTCAGCTTCCACATTTTGCTGATTTCTATTTCAAGATCTTTATATTTGCTCAGTTTTTGGTAGGTCTTGACAGATACGTTTATATCGATTGGGACAGTCATATCAATGAGGAGGCATGATTTTTGTCTGAAGTCCTTCAATATAATGTCCGGCCTATTCGTATCTATCTTTCTGTCTGTTTGAATGGTGAAGTCTCAGAGGAGTGAGATGTGGTCATTTTGCAGCACTGGAGGTGGTTTGTGTTCCCACCAGTTTTTATCATGGGTCAGATCCAGGTTTTTGCAAATTACCCAGTGAATATATTGTGCAGCTCTATCATGCCTGTTGAGATACTCTGTAGGCACAAGAAGACTGCACTTGGAGGTAACATGATTAATGGTTTCATTTTCATTTCATTATTTATTATTATATATTATTATTATTATATTATTATTATTATTATTATTATTATTATTATTATTATTATTATTATTATTGAGTGAGAGAGCAGTGCATGCCATCAAAGTGACACGGGTAAAATATACGAAGCCCAATATACCCAACATGACTACCCGTCTGATAAAGGTACACTAGGCACATGCATCACAACCATATGTGCGCGACATGGTGATCTCATATCAAGATAAACAGCACATGACTTTGCAGGTGGGGCCCAGTTAGAATTCTCTTCAGGTCGAGTAACCATCCCACTCGAAAGGTCCCTGAATAAGGGTTGTTTAGGATGTTGAACGAAACACCCATGTTTCCAGAGGTGAATTATTCAACCCCAAAGAATCCCTCTCAACACATGGCTATGATACTCCCCCACTACTTAGCTCGTGATCAGATATGCACATATCGTCAGCCACTAAGGGACATGGTCAACTGGTTAAGGTCAAACAACTGACAAGCAATCTGTGGTATTGAGCAGAATATTTACTGTAGCCCATCTTTTATACCAAGACAAAACAATGTACATTATAACACTTCCAATCAGTTAAGATCAGAAGCCATGAGAGTCACTGCTGCCTGTACTGCATCAGGGCATTTATTATTATTATTATATTATTATTATTATTATTATTATTATTATTATTATTATTTTTATTATTTTTAAAAAAGACCTCCAGTTGACCGAGACTTTAGAGCAGTGGTTCCCAACACTTTTATTTAAATAAGTTTTCATATGGACCCCTTTTAATATGCACATCCTTATGTATACATGCATACATACATTATATATATATATTATACATATATATATATATATATACTACATTATATATATATATATATATTATATATATATATATATATATAATATATTATAAATATATATTATAATACATAATATGAAATTTGTAATTTAGTTCCGGCGTACTACGCTCTGAGTTCAAATCTCATCAAGGCGCCTCCTATCCATTGAAGGTCCATTGAAAGTACCAATACTGTACTGATATCAGTTCTCATCTATGATTCCATTTAGGAATTTAGACCCCATAAAATGGCGTTGCTGAGAGGAAGAAATGGGGCGGACACTCGATGTTTACCATATTTCCAAGTTGTTTCAATATTTGGCAGAAGGCCAACAGGTTTAGGGGAAAGGAGTTTATCGATTGAGTCGATTCCAATAATTGATCGGTATTTTATGTCATCGATTCGGAGGAATGAAAGGCAAAAACAGGTCTCAGAGTGATTCGAGCCCAAAGCGAAAAACGCCGAAATGAATGCTGCGACCAAATATTTTTTACCATTTGGATAACGGTGATGGTGTGGTGGTGGTGTGATGATGATGAGATGATGATGATGATGATGATGATGATGATGATGATATTCGTCACGTAATCAGTCGCAATCAATACCAACATAGCCCATACATATGTACATTCATACATACAAACATGCATACTACATGCATATATGTATATATATAATGTGTGTGTGTATACATATGTATGTATGTATATATATACATATATATAGTATATATAAATATATAATATATATATATATATATAT
>NW_021828217.1:5000-9004 GCF_006345805.1 Octopus sinensis
TGTGTGAGGGCGCGTGGCTTAGTGGTTAGGGCATTAGGCTCATGATCGTAAGGTTGTGAGTTCGATTCCCGGCGACGCGTTGTGTCCTTGAGCAAGACACTTTATTTCACGTTGCTCCAGTCCACTCAGCTGGCAAAAATGAGTTGTACTTGTACTTCAAAGGGTCAGCCTTGTCACTCACTGTGTCACGCTGATTATCTCCGAGAACTACGTTAAGGGTACACGTGTCTGTGGAATGCTCAGCCATTTGCACGTTAATTTCACGAGCAAGCTGTTCCGTTGATCGTATCAGCTGGGACCCTCGTCGTCGTAACCGGCGGAGTCTTTAATGTATGTATGTATGTATGTATGTATGTATGTATGTATGTATGTATGTATGTATGTATGTATGTATGTATGTATGTATGCATGTATGTATGTATGTATGTATGTATGTATGTATGTATGTATGTATGTATGCATGCATGCATGTATGTATGTATGTATGTATGTATATATGTATGTATGTATGCATGCATGTATGAATGTATGTAAGTATGTATGTATTTATGTATGTATGTAGGTGTGTATGTATGTATGTTTATTTGTGTGTGTGTGTTTGTGTGTATGTATGTGTGTATGCATGTATGTGTGTATGCAAGTATTTATGTGTGTGTATGTATGTATGTGTGTATGCATGTGTGTGTATGCAAGTATGTATATGTATGTATGCATGTATGTATGTATGTATGTGTACAAGTATGTATGTATGCATGTATATATGTGTGTATGCAAGTATGTATGCATGTGTGTATGTGTGTGTATGTGTGTGTTTATGTATGTATGTATGTATGTATGTATGCACGTATGCAAGTATGTATATGTATGTATGTATGTATGTATGTATGTATGTATGTATGTATGTATGTATGTATGTATGTGTGTATGTATTGCTATTTTGTGTGAAATGTAATTTAATGTAAACATCACATATGTTTTGAGCTGTCGCTAGAGGGCGCTGAATTGTACTTCATTCCCAAAGGAACGTTGTCAGACCAAATTTTGGTGAAGCTTTTGTAGCTCTCAACTAATGGAACGGTTCCATTATTGTTGAATAAGAACTGGGAAGGGAAAAACTCCTTAATTTGTTACGATTAAGCATTAAGTCATTTGTTGTTGTTGTTTAGGCCAAGGGCGGTCATGCTGGAGCAGATCTATGATCAAAGATGTTTCAAATTTGATAAAGTCTTGTTTTTCAGGCATAGTCTATCTAGGAATACACCATCGAATGTACTTTGTTTTTTTTTTGTATGACAGTTGGGTGTGAGTTCAGGAAGATTTGTTGTTTTTGTATCGTTATAGTTTTCTTGTTTCTATCGTTATACGGTGGTCACGCTGGAGCACCGCTTTTAGGATCTTTTAGTCGTATGAACCGACCCCAGCACTTATTTGTTTTTCTTTTTTAAGCTGGTACTTATTCTAATCGGACTCTTTTGGTGGACCGCTAAGTCATGGGGATGTATGTACACCAAACCGGATGTCAAGCGGAGGTGGTGGACAAACACAAACACACACACATTCACCTACACACATACACACACACAAACAAACACATATACGTCAGGCTTCATTCAGTTTCCGTTTACTAAATTCACTCAAGGCTATAGTAGATGATACTTGCCCAAGGTGTCACATAGTGGGACTGAACTCGGGACCATGTGATCGGGAAGCAAAATTCTTACCAAAGAGCCACGCATGTTGTTATTTTTAGCAAGTTGTGTGACCGTATACAGGTTCCTTGTATGACTTGAGATTAATTTTTGTAAGAGTGGGGTGAGTGGATCGAGTCCATCTCAGATAATAATCAAGTTGTTAGTAGTTCCTCTATCTTGGAAGGATGAATAGAGATCAAGTATAGGCACAGGCGGGGCTGTTGGGTAAGAAGCTTGCTTCCCAACCACATGGTTCCGGGTTCAGTCCCATTGCACGGGACCTTGGGTAAGTGTTTTGTACTATAGCATCGGGCTGACCAAAGCCTTGTGAGTGGATTTGGCTGACAGAAACTGAAAGAAGCCTGTCATATATATTATATAATATATATATATATATATATATATATATATTATATGCTGCTTTTAAATAAAGCATATATATATATGCTGCTTTTAAATAAATACATATACTCTACCTCTAGTATTGAGTACTCTTCTTTCCACCTTGTATATATATATATATATAATATATATATATAGATATATATATATACATATATTAAAAAGACCCACCTTTTATCAATTCAATAATGAAAAATTATATATCTATATATATATATGGTGTGTGTGTGTGTGTGTGTGTGTGCGTGCGTGTGTGTGTGTGTGTGCGTGTGTGTGTGTGCGTGTGTGTGCGTGTGTGTGTATGTGTGTGTGTTTGTATGTGATTGTGTCTGTGTTTTTTCCCTACCACTGCTAGGCAACCTTATTGGTGTGTTTACATCTCTGTAACTTAGCGGTTCCGTGAAAGAGACCGATAGAAAATGTACCAGGCTTAAAAAAAGAAATTAAGAACTCTTCAAGGCGGTGCCCCAATATGGCCACAGTCTAATGATTGAAAGAAGTATAATGTACATACTGACGGATTTTCCCTCTGGAATATCACAATTCATTAACGTTAGTATCTGATCAAGTCGAAGTCAATTCTGATGGAGTCGAGGTTATCAATTTTACAAAAAGTAGCGATTGAGGATTGTCTGACCCTCATAACACAAAGACTTGCTTTAGGACATCGCTGCAACAAATCTTACAGAAAAAACCTATTCTTTTAGACATAGTTCACTTAACCCATTAACTGCCAAATTATTTTATTCATATTTTTTGACTTTGCCAAGTGTCTTAGGAGTTAAAATAATATTTTGTATTTAAATTTTTTTTATATGTGAATTATTCTTTGAAATTACAATAAATTTTTCGAAAAATCTCAAATCAGTATCACAAAATAAAAAGCATATTTATCCTTTTCTATTCAATTTCAATAATAAACATTTTAGTCTCTTTTGAAACTGTAGTAACAATTGAGAATGTGTATGAAGTATAAATGAATGATATAGATGGGAAATGAAAGAAAAAAAAAGGACAAAAAGTTTTCAAAACAGTCAATATTTTTGTAGTTAAAAAATTGCGATTTATGACATAAAATGTCCTCTAGAATTAACCAGAGCTAATAATGAGAACTTTAACTACTAAATATTATTAAACACCCCTCTGCAAATGCCATGTACATAAGCAATTCACTTTAAATACAACCAACAACCTGCAGTGAGACTGTTAACATCCTTACTTTGTGTTTTATTTACTTTGGATCGTTTCCTTTTGAACGGCAGTTTTTAACATAATTTCTAGGTAACTTAAAAATTTAATTTTCGTATACTGGTAGAATGTGTTTATAAAACATCTTTTTCTCTTGGCTTTATTGAGAAAATTCTATAGTTTGTAAGATATTTGTTGTTTTTTTCGTCAATTTCTGCAATTTCAACTAATCACTGACGTCTATTGAGTTAAAAAACATTCTGTGCCGTATGAATATGTCCCTCGTTTAAAAAGCAGATTTGTGAAGAAAAAAAGATGCCATTTCCCCACTCCTAACCCTAACCCTAACCCTAACTAACCCTAACCCTAAAATAGATTGAAATTCAATAGATCGATACTAGGGTCATAATTATGGGTGACAATTTCATATGACACCGTTAGAAAAAACTGTCGTTCAAACCGAAAAGGTCCCAATTTTGTTACAAATTAAGTCCTTTTTATAAAATATTTCAGCCAAATGCATGTTCTAGTGCACTTCATAAACTAATAACCACTCCGTCGCTTGCGACGATGAGCGCTCTCGTCGATCCGATCAATGAAACAGCCTGCTTGTGAAATTCACGTGCAAGTGGCTGAGTACTCCACAGACACGAATACTCTCAACGTAGTTCTCGGGGAGATTCAGCATGACACAGAGTGTGACAAGGCTGGTCCTTTTAATCA
>NW_021828218.1:2500-8974 GCF_006345805.1 Octopus sinensis
GTTTTTCAGTGTGATATCAACACGTGCGAAAAAAATTTCAATATGGCTTCTGCATATCCAAGTCTAAAAGGAATTAATCACCGCGATATTGCCATCGCCACGGCTACAACAGCAGATAGCATTAATTGGCTTAAGAGACATGGCCTTTTGAATACCCAGAAAATATGTATATCGTGTGGAGGTACCTTGAGTGAAATAGCGAAAAAAAATTTGTCGGATGAAGTAATATAGTCGAAAAACCGTTTCAATTAGAAAAGGAACATTTTTAGAAAATAATAAATTGAAATGTCAACAAATTATAGATATATTGTATTACTGGGCCAAAGAAGATTTAGCAAAGGGAATAGGACAGGAATGTCATATAGCAAATGTAGCCGTAACAGATTGGAGGAATTTTTGCCGTGATATATGTGCAGAATATTATGTTGCACAGAACATTAAGCTCGGAGGGCCGAACCGAATTGTAGAGATAGACGAAAGCGCGTTTGTTAGAAGAAAATATGATGTTGGCCATCGGGTTAAAACGCAGTGGGTATTTGGCGCTTTAGAAAGAGATACCAGAAGATGTCTTTTAGTGGCAGTGGAAGATCGGACAGCGGACACCCTTTTACAAATTATAGAAGACCGTATATTGCCTGGTACAACCATAATTTCCGACCTTTGGCGTTCGTATAATACGCTCAAGGGTACAGGCATTTGACCGTGAATCATTCAATAAATTTTGTTGATCCGGTAACATTTTCCACAACCAACCATGTAGAATGTTTATGGAAGCATGTGAAGAATCGTAACAAAAGAGAAAATGGAACAGCCCGAAATTTACTTCAGACCCATCTCATCGAATTCATGTGGCGCTATGAATTTAAGGACGATATATTCGGAAAGTTAATGGAACAAATTCGACAGCTATATCCATGTGTTTGAGAACTTAGAGAGTATAAGTATCTACAGTATCACATTTATTTTTAAACTTAACTTCAAGCTTCATTTGTTTTATATTTTGATAAATTCTCTCCGTTGAAAATAATATTTTTACATTCTAAATAATTTGCGTTTATTAATTTGATAAATTTACATGCGTTTTGATAAATTATACGGAAAGAAACGAAGGTGGACGAGAAAAGGTGTGACGTCATTTTGACGTCAGACTTTTTCCACTTTCCTCCTGACAACTAAACGCATGACAGTGCCTATTGCATTTCAATCTGTTTTAGGGTTAGGGTTAGTTGGGGTTAGTTAGGGTTAGGGGTGGGGGGAAGGGTATCTTTTTTCTTCAGAAATGTAAATAAACCCAATCTGTTTCTTAAACGAGGGACATATTCATACGGCACAGAATGTTTTTTTTTTACCCCAATAGACGTCAGTGATTGGTTGAAATTGCAGAAATTGAAGAAAAAACAACAACAAATATCTTACAACCATAGAATTTTCTCAATAAAGCCAAGAGAAAAAGATGTTTTATAAACACATTCTACCAGTATACGAAGTCTAAAAGTGTTTAGTTACCTGGAAATTATGTTAAAAAACTGCCGGTCAAACCGAAAAGATCCAAAATTACTACTATCCTATCCTCGAAAAAGAAATAATAAAACGAAAAAAAATAAGAATGTAGCTTGGTTTAACACACCTTATACAAGAAATATTACAAATATCCATCGGAAGTTTTCTTTAATATACGAAGTAGAACTTTTCTCTGATTTTTCTTACGTACAGTTTATGAAATAGTCACATACACATATACACCCGTTCCAACATGTTCTATTGCACAATTGAACTAAAGAAATAAAAAAAAATTGTTAAATGGCGCCAATTTAAAAGAATATATTCGCGGCGAGCGGTTGTTCCCCTTCTTCCCCTATACGCCCCTGACATCATGTGTGCGTGCCTAAAGTGTGCGTGTGTATGTGTGTGTAATGATTTTTGTCATTGCGTTGCTGAGAGAGCTATGATTAGCATGACTCCTATTGAGGGCGTTTTCGATGTTTCTTTTCAGGAAGTCAGAGCAAGGGTGAAAAGATTTCTATCAACACACACCACGGAATTGCACCTGACAGGAAACCAATCTCGTCAGGAATAGTTCTCTTAGAATATCTCTATTTTTCCGCTAACATAGAAATATTTAATAAAACCGAATATTATAATGACGCACTATTATTATTGATAAGTGGTACCAGTTACGCACTGGGGTCGATATAATCGACTTAATCCGATTGTCTGTCCTTGTTTGTCCTCTCTTTGTTTAGCCCCTTGTGGGTAGTAAAGAAATAAGTATGATCATGTTTTAAAGTTCGGGAGAGCGACCACTTAAAAGAAAAAAGACGCCGTTGTCCATACCAAATAATTTAAAACTCATTTTTGTTATACATTAAGCGAAATATTTCATCGGTTATAATATAAGTAATTGTATTCAACATTCATTAATTTCATGTTTCAGTAACAATGACATTACGTATGAAACTTATAACTGCTGATATAAGTGTGACGTGGAAAAAAGATGAAACCCCAAGGATCGTCCAGCATAGAGAGGTTATGATATTAGGGGGATCTTTTCGGTTTGAACGGCAGTTTTTTCTAGTGGTGTCATATGAAATTGTCACCCATAATTATGACCCTAGAGTCGATCTATTGCATTTCAATCTCTTTTAGGGTAAGGGTTAGTTAGGGTTAGGGTTAGGGTTAGGAGTGGGGGAAGGGTATCTTTTTTTATTCAGAAATGTAAATAAACCCAATCTGTTTCTTAAACGAGGGACATATTCATACGGCACAGAATGCTTTTTAACTCAATAGACGTCATTGATTGGTTGAAATTGCAGAAATTGAAGAAAAACAAAAACACAAATATCTTACAAACAATAGAATTTTCTCAATAAAGCCAAGAGAAAAAGATGTTTTATAACACATTCTACCATATACGAAGTTTAAAAGTGTTTAGTTTCGTGGAAATTATTTTTAAAACTGCCGGTCAAACCGGAAAGATCCTAATTGTATTCAACATTCATTAATTCATGTTTCAGTAACAATGACATTACGTATGAAACTTACAACTGCTGATATAAGTGTGACGTGGAAAAAAGATGAAACTCCACGGATCGTCCAGAGAGGTTATGACGTAAAGGTTTGTTTTGGTTCTCCAGATGTCAACTGACACCAACACATCACAAGAGATTGAGGAGACAGCTCAAAACCAAGGGAGCGTAGTCAATGTAATGATTCCAGCAAATTTTTCTAAGGCCTTGCGTATAACGAAAAAGAAACGAAAAAAGAAACTTCTATCGCACAAGTGAACTAAAGAAATAAAAAGAAACCCTGCATTGTGACCCGGCAACGCCGGGTCATAGTGCTAGTGCATGCATATACACGCGAGTACTGTCCAAATCTCCGACCAATCACATACAGATAGCTGGCATTCATTTGGCGTATCAAGTTTCGGGCATTTTGATTGGGTTTTGGATAGAAAATTCACAAAAAAGTCACTTCTATTGATTTTTTAGTGGCTTTGCGGGGTGACTGGGGAAATGTAAAGATGTGCACGACCACCCTTGGACGGTTTTGAATGACCATAGAATGTGCGAGCCCTGTAACTGAAAAATTGTGGATTTGTATAAAGGACACGCACACAGACATTTTGCCGTTTATATATATATACTAGCAGAATTGCCCGGCGTTGCTCGGGGCTGAATTGCTTGAAAGCACTGTTAATGATTGCACTGAATTATGATGATTATTCAGGCAAATATTGATGTAAGTTTACGGTGGGAGATAAGGACTTAACGATCAAACGTGTGCCATTGCATTGTTTTGGGGGAACCAAATATCTGATGAGCATTATAGGGGCACCAACCTTAAGTTTGAGAAAGTGTGGTGGTAGTCCGGGGTGCTCAAAGGAATTGAGTACCTCTATTGGATAGTTGATGACGTCCTCTGGGTCAGGAGTTGTATCGATAGACTTATATACATAGACTTCCCCAGGAATGAGTTTTAGCATTTCATCATTAATATGGTGAACAGTTTTATTCCTCGGGGCCAGAATAGCCCTTTGGCCAATCCATTCATATTCTGATAATTAGCTTGTAGATCTGGGAACACTGCATCTCTGAGATCAGAAGGCGTCTTAACAATGGTACAAATGGAATCGATGGCAATATTACCATTTTCATCCCCTGGTATTTGCCTTCGCCAAGTGCAAGGAGGGTGTGAGGAAATGCTGCTGATGTGATATTACGTTGCATATGAGCACGCATATTGGTGTGAAGTTTGAGAGTTACTTCCCTTTATTTAAAAAAATTTGCATTAAAATGGAAAAAAATGATGGTAAATTATTTGTAAAATCGTAGACTCATCGTAGACACGCGCTAATACCCAGAAGGGCTCGATATGAATCACGACTATAAGATACCCGATTTTGGTTAAACTGCATCGCAAAATGTGGGAGTAGTTAGGAATCTAAATCGGAGTAGACAGACACACAACCTTTCTTTTATATATAAAAGATTTTCGTCCTAAAAAACTTGTATGGATTGAATGGTTACCTGTATGGAAATATATACACGCACATTATACATACATGTGTGTATAGATGAATATATAAATACATTAAATATCTATATACACTTTTGGGCGATCTTTCTTTTTCTTAGAGATAACTTTAGATCTTATTTTCGTCCTAAAAACTTTGTATGGAGTGAATGGTTACCTCTATGGAAATATTACACACACGTTATACATACATGTGTGCATAGATGATATATAAATACATTTATATATCTATATACACTTTTGGGCGATCTTTCTGCTACTTAGAGATAACTTTAGATCTTATTTTCGTCCTAAAAACTTTGTGGCGGAGTGAATGGTTACGTCTATGGAAATATATACACACACATTATACATACATCTGTGTATAGATGAATATATAAATACATTTAAATATCTATACACTTTGGGGCGATCTTTCTGCTACTTGGATATACTTTAGATCTTATATTCGTCCTAAATAACTTTGTATGGAGTGAATGGTTACCTCTATGGAAATATATACACACACATTATACATACATCTGTGTTAGTTGAATATATAAATACATTTAAATATCTATATACACTTTTGGGCGATGTTTTCTGCTACTTGGATATACTTTAGATCTTATATTCGTCCTAAAAACTTTGTATGAATGAAAAATAAAATGAATTGAAATTTTTAAGAAGGAATTTGTTTACATACATGTGTGAAATGGCAAATGTTTGTTCAATAGTCCTTCTTGTTGTGAATATTAATTTGATGAATATGAACTGAAAACCAGTGGTGTAGCAAAAAGGATGGTCAGTCTGACTGGCTCATCCTGTCACACACTACACACACACACACACACACACACACAACACACACGCGCACCCTCACACCACACACACACGCACACACACACACACACACACACACGTTAGCTTACAATTTTATTATATATTTGCGTGTCTATGTGTGTAAAGAGGAAGTGGGAGTAATATGCAGAATAAAGGCGTTGAAGTGAAATGGTAGTTTTCTCGCGAATTTTTTCTGAAATGGGGGTGAAATTGAAAGAACTTTTGTATGTATTACCGAATGGAAGTACTTTGAAAAATCATAGGTAAACTCTAATTGAAGAAATTGTGTGAGGAGTAAATCGTTATGTATTTATTTGTTTCTGTTTGCTGTGTTTTTTTTTTAGTAGTGGTTTAAGGTACACTTGCAAGAGAAATTATGAGAAATTATGTTGATAGCATGTGATCCGTTTTATATAAATACTTTCACTTTAATCGTTGCACACTTGCAAAGAGAAAGGAGAAATTAGGGTGATAGCGTGAGTGAAGCAGATCGCTCCGTTTTTTGTGTGGTGTTGTGTGTGTGTGTGTGTGTGTGTGTGTGTGTGTGTGTGCTGTAGCCCACACTAGAAAAAGCACTTCACTTACACACCACAATTGAGTTTTCCGAAATTTTGCTTAATTGGGGTTGAAATTTTAAAAACTGGACCTGGCACGACCCGATGTATTCTACTCTTAAAAATGCTAGGTAAATTGTAATGAAGAATCCTATATTGTAGATTTCTATAAAGACAAAGGGAGGCAGATAAAATCTGCCTTTTATAATAAGAGATAGATTGTTAAATGACGCCAACTTTAAAGAATATATTCGCGGGGAGCGGTCCCTCCCCTTATTTCCCTATACGCCACTGACATCATCTGATAGAAACAACTGCGATTTTAGCGTAATTTTCATACATAGGCATACGACATAATAGATGACCATCTTAACGCAATCTTCCGCACGTAAAAATATTGCAATAAACGAGCAAAGGATAATACTAAAATAATTACATTTAATTTTAACAACCACATTAATAATGTACTGGTTGTAAGCTCTTTTTTCTTTTACTTGTTTCGGTCATTAGACAGCGGCCATGCTGGAGCATTGCCTTGAAGAATTTTAGTCGAAAGAATTGA
>NW_021828219.1:0-9015 GCF_006345805.1 Octopus sinensis
ATATTTTACAAAGCTGTGCTTTGGTGATTGTTGCAAAGGCTGCCAAAGCAGCGTCCTTCAACTGTTAGGTATTCTGGTATCGCTCTTGTGAAATTCCCTCATTGATAATAGAAAATTAAAACAATATTTACATGGGATAACAAGACATTCGGACCACCCTGTACATCAGAAAATACGAAGAAGGTTACAATTTAGAAAGTTTCATAATCTCTATCGTTGTTCTAGATATTTGCAAAAAATCTACAGGCAAAGAATTGCGGGCTGGAAGGAAATAATATTTTCTACTATAGGCACAAGGCTTGAAATCTGTGGAGAGGAGACTAGTCGATTACATCGACTCTAGTACATGACCGGTACTTAATTTATCGACCCCGAAAGGATGAAAGGCAAAGTCGATCTCGGTGAAATTTGAACTCAAAACGTAGCTACGGGCGAAATGCCACTAAGCATGTCGTCCGGCGTGCTAACGTTTCTTATTTCTTTATTGCCCACAAGGGGCTAAACATAGAGGGGACAAACAAGGACAAACAAAGGGATTCAGTCGATTACATCGACCCCAGTACGTAACTGGTACTTAATTTATCGACCCCGAAAGGATGAAAGGCAAAGTCGATCTCGGCGGAATTTGAACTCAGAACGTAAAGCCGGATGAAATACCACTAGGCATTTTTTCGGAATGCCAACGATTCTCCCAGCTCGCCGCCGTATTTGATACCTTAATAAGCAAAAGAGAGTGTTTCTCCATTATATTTAGCTGGCACATCATTTTGTCGCCCCGCTTGAAATCTAATCGACTGGCTCTCCCCACCACCAAATTTCGGACCTTGTGCCTAGAGTAGAAAATATTTTAAGGAGGCGAGCTGGCAGAAACGTTAGCACGCCAGACGAAATGCCCAGCAGTATTTCGTCTGCCGTTACGTTCTGAGTTCAAATTACGCCGAGGTTGACTTTGCCTTTCATCCTTTCGGGGTCGATTAAATAAGTACCAGTTACGTACTGGGGTCGACGTAATCGACTTAATCCGTTTGACTGTCCTTGTTTGTCTTCTCTGTGTTTAGTCCCTTCTGGGTAGTAAAGAAATAAGTATTTCGTCTGCCGCTACGTTCTGAGTTCAAATACCGCTGAGGTCGACTTTGCCTTTTATCATTTCGGAGTCGATAGATTAAGGACCAGTTGCGTGTTGGGGTCGATCTAATCGACTGGCCCCATCCCTTGTGCCTAGAGTAGAAAATGAATTGAACACCTTTTCCTTATTCAACTGACAGATGCTTGCATTTCATCCTTTCGCGGTCGATAAATTAATGAATCGCAAAAACTGACCTGGGTGTGATTTGAACTCAGAACATATTGTGAAGGAAAAAATGTTGCAAAGCATTTCTGCTATGATACACCCCACAACAACTACACGGATGGGTCAAATATATACGAGGGGGTGGACAAAAGTAGGTTTTCAGCTACTTAATTAATGGAATGTTCTTTTCATTTCTTTATCAAACTTATAGAAACCTGAGCGATTCATAAGTTGACTAGATAAAAACAACATAGAATTATAAAATTCTTATCGTAAAAAGAAAATTGAGATATGAAAAGAACATTCCACTCATTTTAAGCAACTGTGTACTTTTGTCCACCGCTGTTGAAATCGGCTTCTTCAAAGAAAACAAAAAAAAACATCGACAACAACAAACAAAAAAATAAAATAAAACCGTTTCTATTGAACCAGCGAGGGAGGTTGTATGTGGGAGCTCAACCTGCAAGAAATAACAGCCAAATCTCTTCGAACTTTACTTGATTTTTTGACCTGATATTACAGCTTTCAAAGAATATGAGCTGGCAGAATCGTCAGCACGCTGGACGAAATGCTTAGCGGTATTTCGCCTGCCGCTACGTTCTGAGTTCAAATTACGCCGAGGTCGACTTTGCCGTTCATCCTTCCGGAGTCGATTAAATAAGTACCAGTTACGCACTGGGGTCGATACACTCGACTTAATCCGTTTGTCTGTCCTTGTTTGTTCCCTGTGTGTTTATCCCCTTGTGGGTAGTAAAGAAATAGGTATTTTGCCCGTCGCTACGTTCTGAGTTCAAATTCCGCCGAGGTTGACTTTGCCTTTCATCCATTTGGGGATCGATAAGTTAAGTACCAGTTACGCACTGGGGTCGATGTAATCGATTATTCCCCTCCCACCAAATTTCCGTCCTTGTGCCTATAGTAGAAAGGATATTTATTTCTTTATTGCCACAGGGGGTGAAACATGGCGAGGACAAACAAGGGCAGACAAAGGGATTAAGTCGATTACATCGATCCTAGTGCGTAACTGGTACTTATTTGATCGACCCCGAAAGGATGAAAGGTAAAGTCTTTCTCGGCGGAATTTGAACTCAGAACGTAGCGGTAGACGAAATACCGCTAATTCGTCCGGCGTGCTAACCATACTGCCAGTTGGCCGCCCTTCGAATTACAAATATATATTTCTTTATTGCCCACAAGAGGCTAAACATAGAGGGGATAGCCAAGGACAGACAAACGGATTAAGTCGATTATATCGACCACAGTAACTGGTATTTATTTAATTGACCCCGAAAGGATGAAAGGCAAAGTCGACCTCGGCAGAATGGGAACTCAAAACGTAGCGGCAGACGAAATACCTATTTCTTTACTACCCACAAGGGGCTAAACACAGAGAGGACAAACAAGGACAGACAAACGGATTAAGTCGATTATATCGACCCAGTGCGTAACTGGTATTTAATTTATCGACCCCGAAAGGATGAAAGGCAAAGTCGACCTCGGTGGAATTTGAACTCAGAACGTAACAACAGACGAAATACCGCTAAGCATTTCGCCCGGCGTGCGAACCATACTGCCAGCTGGCCGCCCTTCGAATTACAAATATTTATTTCTTTATTGCCCACAGGGGACTAAACGTAGAGGGGACAATCAAGGACAGAGAGATTAACGATTCTGCCAGATTACTGCCTTATAGTAGAAAGTATATATTACACCTTTCACAGAGAGATAAAGTTTTCTATTCTGCTGTTTAGACATAGAGTTATTAACACATTCTTTTCTTCTCTTAGCACAAGGCCAGAAATTTTGGAGGAGGGGACCAGCCGATTAGATCGACCCCAATACATAACTGTTTCTTTCATTCGGGCTATTATGTTAATTGATTACAAGCATGGTAGCTTTCACTTTTTCTTTTCTTTTATTCTATTTGTTTCAGTCATTTGACTGCGGCCATGCTGGAGCACCGCCTTTGGTCGAGCAAATCGACCCCAGGACTTATTCTTTGTAAGCCTAGTACTTATTCATTCTATCGGTCTCTCTTGCCGAACCGCTAAGTTATGGGGACGTAAACACACCAGCATCGTTTGTCAAGCGATGTTGGGGGGACAAACACAGACACACAAACATACACACACACACACACACACACACACACACACACACAGATATATATGCATATATACGACGGGCTTCTTTCAGTTTCCGTCTACCAAATCCACTCACAAAGCTTTGGTTGGCCCGAGGCTATGGTAGAAGACACTTGCTCAAGTTGCCACGCAATGGGACTGAACAAGCTACTTACCACACAGCCACTCCTATCTATAAATCATATTTACATATGCAACAAACTTGACTTCCGGGAGTTTCAACTGAAGCAGTTTCAACAAACAGAATACGAGACATTATTTACATTTGACGGACATTTGTCCTCATCTTGCATATGGCGTAGTGGTTAGGAGCGCGGGCTACTAGCCCCAAGATTCATAGTTCGATTCCAGGCAGCGATCTGAATAATAATAATAACAACAGCAACAACTAAAAATACTTTAGGAATGAGAACCCAGGTTCGAAATTTCCCCAAGACACCTGATATACTCACCAGCCTTCATCAGGAGGGTATATCAGCCGAAACGTTGTGTTAACAACAAACAAGATGAGGACAAATGTCCGTCAAATGTAAATAATTTAAATAATGTACATGATTCTTCATCTTTTAAATATAGAACTGTGGAATATAAAACTTTGAAACACCGAATCTACAAACAACTTTTGTCTATGTTTCATTGAAAACCAGGGAGAACCATTGACTGGTCTGTTGGACATTTCTTTGACTTCAAACGTTTAATGAGACTATTCACAATTCATTTTTCTCCAATGCGGTAGTAACAAAACATCATCTTGTCTACTTATTCCAGACTTCTTATGTTGGTAGAAATAATACGCACGATTCTTAAGCTCGAACAATAACAATCTTTATTTTCGGTGGCTAAAATACGTTTAACGAAGATAGAGATATTGTTCGCGACTGTAACTGACTTACGTAACGTCGTTAGGAAAGACATCTTCATTGCCATTGCTCCTTGTTTACTTTCAAACTTCCAGAGAGTTATTAATGTTACACTTAGTCCTAATATTCTTTCTGCGGAGTCACATGGCCTAGTGGTTAGGGCAGCGGACTCGCGGTCGAAGGGTCGAGGGTTCGAATCGCAGACCGGGCGATGTGTATGTTTATGGGCGAAAACACCTAAGCTCCACGCGGCTCCGGCAGAAGGTAATGGCGAAATTCTGCTGACTCTTTCGCTACAAATTTCTCTCACTGTTTCCTCCTGCATCTTGCAGCTCACCTGCGACGGACCGGCGTCCCGTCCAGGTGGGGAACCTATACGCCAAGAAACCGAGAAACCGGCCCTTATGAGCCTGGCATGACTCGAGAAGGAACAAACAAATATTCTTTTTACTATAGATATAAGGCAAAAGATTTTGACGGAAGGGAGATTACATCGACCCCAGTGTCAGCTGGTACTTATTTTAACGACCCCGAAAGGTTGAAAGGGCAAAATCGACCTCGAAGGAATTTGAACTTAGAGCGAAATATGTCGCTAAGCTTTTGGCCCGACGTGCAAACGATTCTGGTTGCTACATTAGGGGATGACACCCCAGCTTTATCAACAGCGCAAAAGTGGACAACTGACTTTAGGAGTGGAAGGGAGAGTCTTCAAGATGACCCGAGGTGTGGACGTCCTGCAACGGCCACCATCGAGAAAACATTGATTGATTTCACCACATGCTGATGGATGACAGGCGAATAACTATAAATCAAATAGCCAAAGCTATGAGTCTAAGAGGCGTAGGAGTGGCTGCGTGGTAAGTAGTTTACTTACCAACCACATGGTTCCGGGTTCAGTCCCACTGCGTGGCACCTTGGGCAAGTGTCTTCTACTATAGCCTCGGGCCGACCAAAGCCTTGTGAGAGGATTTGGTAGACGGAAACTGAAAGAAGACCGTCATATATATGTGTATATGTATGTGCGTGTATATGTTTGTGTGTCTGTGTTTGACCCCCAAGATCGCTTGACAACCGATGCTGGTATGTTTACGTCCCCGTAACTTAGCAGTTCGACAAAAGAGACCGATAGAATAAGTACTAGACTTACAAAGAATAAGCCCTGGGGTCGATATGCTCGACTAAAAGGCGGTGCTCCAGCATGGCTGCGGTCAAATGACTGAAACAAGTAAGAGAGTAAAGAGTCTATCACGTAAAAGAATTCAGAATATTCTGCACAACAGGATGTAAGTTGCTTCGTCAATGGAATCGAAGAACTGTATAACCTGTGCACCGATGGAAGAAGTGTGTGGACCGCAAGGGAATTTATGTTGAAAAACAAACCTTATTCGGCCACATTCCTTGAGAGTGTCTTAGTCAGTCCATAAACTTTTTTAGCCGTCTCTCGTATGTTGTAATATTCTATAATGCTGTGAATTCGTTTGATGCCATGATAGAATTTGCGCTTTATCCATCCAAGCAAGTATATGTGTATATATATATATATATATAATATATATATATATATACATACATGTACATATACATGTATATATACATGTACATATATATGTACATGTATATATATATATATAAGTACATGTATATATATATACATGTACATATATATATACACATACATATACTCTTTTACTCTTTTACTTGTTTCAGTCACTTGACTGCGGCCATGCTGGAGCACCACCCTTAGTCGATCAAATCGACCCCGGGACTTATTCTTTGTAAGCCCAGTACTTATTCTATCGGTCTCTTTTGCCGAACCGCTAAGTGACGGGGACGTAAACACACCAGCATCGGTTGTCAAGCAATGCTAGGGGGACAAACACAGACACACAAGCACACACACACACACACACACACATATATATTTATATATATATATATATATATAATTGGAATAATTATCAATTACACCAAGTAGTCTTCGGCATGTAAAAGCCTCATTCGAGGAAAATTTAAGTAATACTAAGCAATTAAGGGTTTTAGCAACGAATTGCCTTACCCGCCACCGAATTTAGAAATAGCAGTCAAAGAGATTATAGCTATTTCTTCTACTAAAAGGGAGATCACAGTAAAGGCACAGCATTTGTAGGCAAACACAAACAGGTGAGAGAGAAAGAATTAACGGCAATCTATCATACAGTTTTAAGTCACCTACGGACGTACGTTTCGAGATCAAGTCTTAGGAAAGCATAAGAATTAGATAACTCTACCTTACCCAGACTTCTTCTTTCATCAGCGCAGGATACAAACAATCATGAATGATTGAATATTGAATTTTGAGATACTAGAAGGCACCAACTCAACTCAGTATCAGAGCGAGCTAGAAGCCACAGCTAGTATCACCGAATTCAATGTATGAATGAAAGCCCGCGTCACCAGTCCCTTCCCACCCGCGTGTAGCCAAGACAAAATGCTGTGGTCATTACTGGATGATGATATGGCTATGTATGAGTAACAATGAAGGGTGAAATTAATTAATTTGGAATAATTATCAATTACACCAAGTAGTCTTCGGCATGTAAAAGCCTCATTCGAGGAAAATTTAAGTAATACTAAGCAATTAAGGGTTTAGCAACGAATTGCCTTACCACACACCGAATTTAGAAATAGCAGTCAAAGAGATTATAGCTATTTCTTCTACTAAAAGGGAGATCACAGTAAAGGCACAGCATTTGTAGGCAAACACAAACAGGTGAGAGAGAAAGAATTAACGGCAATCTATCATACAGTTTTAAGTCACCTACGGACGTACGTTTCGAGATCAAGTCTTAGGAAAGCATAAGAATTAGATAACTCTGGCTTCTAGCTCGCTCTGATACTGAGTTGAGTTGGTGCCTTCTAGTATCTCAAAATTCAATATTCAATCATTCATGATTGTTTGTATCCTGCGCTGATGAAAGAAGAAGTCTGGGTAAGGTAGAGTTATCTAATTCTTATGCTTTCCTAAGACTTGATCTCGAAACGTACGTCCGTAGGTGACTTAAAACTGTATGATAGATTGCCGTTAATTCTTTCTCTCTCACCTGTTTGTGTTTGCCTACAAATGCTGTGCCTTTACTGTGATCTCCCTTTTAGTAGAAGAAATAGCTATAATCTCTTTGACTGCTATTTCTAAATTCGGTGTGTGGTAAGGCAATTCGTTGCTAAACCCTTAATTGCTTAGTATATATATATATACATATATACGACAGGCTTCTTTCAGTTTCCGTCTACCAAATCCACTCACAGGCATTGGTCAGCCCGGAGCTATAGCAGAAGACACTTGCCCAAGATGCCACGCAGTGGGACTGAACCCGCAACCATGTGGCTGGTTAGCAAGCTACTTACCACACAGCCACTCCTGCGCCTATATATAAACTTAGATAAACTTAGATATGTTTCGACCAAAGATTGGTCCAGGCCATGTCTAACTTAATAGCACCACCTGATAGGATTATCTGTATCCTGTTTAAGTCAAGTTTTGTTAATGGTCCATTCAAGTAGTGAGTTTTTGTTGGGTGAGTTGTATCCAATTATGGGTGGCTTATCTGGTATTCCTTGAAGGAATCTATCCAGACTCCGTTTAAAGTTGATGGGATCCTTTTCCTCTTTGATCTCGTTCGGGACAATGTTAAATAGGGCAGGGCCTGTTGAGGAAAATAAATTATGTTGCAGTGTACATGTATGCTGTGATCTTGAATTGGGCAGGGGACGTATGGCCCGTGGTCCCAGTCTTGGATGAACCTTGAAGCTAATGTTCAGGTCGTTTGGGCAAAGTTGGCGGTATATTCTCCACATCGTACAAATGATGTACCGCTCACGGCGACGCTGTGTGTATATATATATATTATATATATATATATTCACACACACACACACATGCACACACACACACACAACACACACACACACACACACACACACACACATATAAATATATTTTATTGTTGCGTCTGTGACTACTGCAGCTGTTGTCTAATGGCAATAACAATTACAAATATGGCGATGACAAATAACCTGAATGACATTGGTGTATTTCTCTGCGGTGAAACTGTTGTTGCTATTGCTGTTGTTGTTGTAGTTGCTGTTGCAGTTGTTCTGGTTGTTGTTGTTGTTCTGGTTGTTGTTGTTGTTCTGCTTGTTGTTGTTGTTGTTGTTTAACTGCAGGTCATTTCTTATCAACCAAACAATATTTTCGAAGACATTCCAGCCACGACCTTTCCGACTATTTTAGGAGGAATGCAGAGTCCTGTATGACATTGTCTGGTGTGTATAACCCTTACGCGAGACAGTTCAGTGCGATTCGAAGGAATACTTGGCTACTGTTTACAGCAGGTGAAGGGACCAGGTGGAAGATATCTCGGAGACTGTCGTTAATGGTCGATGGTGAGAGGGGTGAGATTGGACGATGCCACATTGTTGCAGTAGTCTTGCTGAAATGGTCTGGGTTGCACTAATGGTTAGAATGATGATGATGATGATGATGTCGGTGGTGGTCCTGGTGGTCCTGGTGGTGGTGGTGGTGGCGGCGGTGGTGGCTGTGGTGGCGGTGGTGGCGTTAGTGGGAGGTGAGGTGAGGTTGGGATGAGGTGTGATGATGATGATGATGAGAGTGGTGGTGGTCCTGGTGGTGGTCCTGGTGGTGGTGGTCTTCTTGAAGGGATTCGTTGTGGTGAAAATAGTA
>NW_021828220.1:0-2500 GCF_006345805.1 Octopus sinensis
ACACAACATGCAGCCCGGTCCAGGAATCAAACTCATAACCTCACGATCGTAAGCTCAACATTCTAACCACTGAGCCATGTACATTCACAATGTATATACATACATATGTATCCCTCAACATCAATGGAAATTGTAGCTGTGATACCAGTGCCGGTGGCACGTAAGAGAACCATCCAAACGTGGCCATAGCCAGCCCCACCTGACTGGCATCCATGCCGGTGACACGTAAAAAGCACCATCTGACCGTGGCCGTTGTCAGCTTCGTCTGGTCCCTGTGCCGGTGGCATGAAAAAGCACCATCCGATCGTGGCGGTTTGCCAGCCTCGTCTGGCACCTGTGCTGGTGGCACATAAAAAGCACCCACTACACTCATGGAGTGGTTGGCGTTAGGAAGGGCATCCAGCCGTAGAAACACTGCCAGATCAGACTGGAGCCTGGTGTAGCCTTCTGGCTTCCCAGACCCCAGTTGCACCATCCAACCCATGCTAGCATGGAAAGCGGACGTTAAACGATGATGATGATGATGTACATATATAATGTATATATACAGAGAGAGGGACACACATATGAGGTTTGATCACACCTTCCTTCCAAGCAGTGCTATAAACAGTGGCAGCGAGCTAAAATGTTAAAACATGCACAGCAGAGTTCAAGGTCAATCTGTGCTAAGTGGCTTCACGTTGTGTGCTTTAGCTTCGTTACTATGGCAACAGTCCAGATACTTATTGATCAGACCAAGTACATATATATTGTTGATGGAGTAAGAATTTATGAACTTTTGAGAGAATAAGAAATAATTCCTAATTTTTGGAATTGGTTTCCAAAGCAAATAAATGCTATGAATAACAGCATGTAAATATTGGGTTGGAAGCCCTTTAACTTTTTCTGTCCAAAAGAATTTTTCATCCCAGTATTTACAATATTTATGTTCCGCTACAGATAGCCAATTGCAGTGCAGAAGGCAAAAGATAGCCATTCAGAAACACGCAGTGACCATCAACTTCATTTAAATATTTATTGGAAACTGATTAAAAGCCGCACTCCATGCTGACTTTTAAGTTAGCTCCTGCAGAGGGCTAACTAGATCTGTGGTCCCAAACCAAAAGGAGCTAAATGCATCTATAATGACTATATGCCCCAGAGGTTAAGGACAGATGAAAATTAATTTCCTAATACAATCATTCTATTGTTCCAGTCCCAAGTTGAATTCCAACTGTTGGCCAATTTGTCCCAAAGTTCTAATCTCAACATAAAATTAACGAAGCAAATGTTGTTTATCTCCCCCTTGACCTTTCACATCATCAGACAAACGCCAATCAAGATGGCGTGAATCAGCTAGAAATGGCAACCCAATGCTGGATGTTCAAGAACTAAATAAAGGGTAGATTTTTCAATCCTGGGACTATACCAATTCCAAAAAGGTCTAGTATGTCTCTGTAGAGCAAATGTAGACAGAGATACAGGGGTCCCAGACGGACAGACAGAATTTTGCTTTTATTATTATACATAGAGTGTCGTAAATTTTGTCACTCAAAGTCAACGGTCTTTCCGTACTGGCAATGACCTTGCTTGAATCTTTTTATACGTGCCACCAGCACAGGTGCCAGTGAAGCGACATTTGTAACGATCACACTCAAATGCTGCCCTTTTACGTGCCACGGGTACATGTTGGAAGAAAATGTATACCACTCAGACATATGTGATGAAGGAGCTAAAACAAGAAAAACATATGTGGGGTAAGTTTTAAGCAAGGTATTATTGATATTACTCTTTTACTTGTTTCAGTCATTTGACTGTGGCCATGCTGGAGCACTGCCTTCTAGTCGAGTAAATTGACCCCAGGACTTATTCTTTGTAAGCCTAGTACTTATTCTATCAGTCTCTTTTGCCGAACCGCTAAGTTACGAGACGTAAACACACCACCATCAGTTGTCAAGCAATGGTGAGGGGACAAACACAGACACACAAACATATACATACATACACACATATATACATATATATGACAGGCTTCTTCCAGTTTCCACTTACCAAATCCACTCACAACGCTTTGGTCGGCCCGAGGCTATAGTAGAAGACACTTGCCCAAGGTGCCACGCAGTGGGAATGAACCTGGAACCATGTGGTTGGTAAGCAAGCTACTTACCACACAGCCACTCCTGCGCCTATATAATGCTTGAAAAGAAAAGGAAGGTGTCCTTCATCAGCTCATCAGAAAATAAGAGTAAGAAGCGACAGAATGAAGACAAGGAATATTTAGGGGTCAGGTGAGAATGCTGTTGGGGAAGGTGTATGTGTGTGTGTGTGTGCATGCACGAGTGTACACACACACACACACTCACACACACATACATATATATATATTAATTATAGTACTTAGAGATAGAAAGGAGTATCTAATATTAAAAACAAGAGCTCCCCACAAAAAAATAATAAATTTAAGAAAAATATAACATCCTGCTTTATGTGGTTGTACAAGGAACTAAATGCGAAATAATAA
>NW_021828220.1:7500-9002 GCF_006345805.1 Octopus sinensis
ATGATGATGATGATGGCAGGGTTAGTGTTGATTAGGTTTCTCTTTTAAACTCATGAGTAGTGTTGTTGTTGTTGTTGTCGTTGTTGCCGTCGTAGGAGGTGATGGCAGCAGTGAGTGTATATCAGTGTGGGATAGAGTGCTTCTTTTTAAACAAAAATATTTATTGTTGTTGTTGTTGTTGGCGTTATGGCTTGGGTGATGGTGGGAGGGTGTCTTTCATTTTTATTTGCACTTTTTTTTCAAGAAGTGGTGGTGGTCACAACGGAAAGAAGGGAGCTCTTTAATCTTTTTATCCATTTACCAAATATATATATATATATCATATATATATATCTAATATCTCTCTCTCACTCGATATATATATATATACATACATACATACATATAGATGTATAGATATATATTAAACATGCACGCATATATATATATATATATATTATATATATATATCTATACACACAATTCATCTATCACACAATCCAGCTATCTAGTTTATCTTTCAAGTATATTCAATATATCTAGCTACCAAACTATCTATCTATTATCCATATAATTATATATATATATATATATATATATATATATACATATACATATATATACATACATATACATACATTATACATATAGATATATACATACAGGCACACACACATACAGATATACCTTTCTCTTTCTTCTGAATATATATTATATATATAATATATATATATACACACACATATGCAATATATATATATAGATATATATATATATATATATATATAATATATACATATATCATTTATTTATTTATGTGTCTATTCACTTATTGCCTTTTATTTATTCATTATTTATTTACTTCGTTGCAAAAAGAAGTGTTAAACTATGGATTAATTGATTTCTTTCAAAGTCAATGATTTATAGACACCAAAATCGAGAAGAACTGAGGAAATAAAAAAAGGTAAAATCACACACACACACACACACATGTAGAAACACCACACACACACACTTAAGCATGCGAGCACTTGCACTCATACAAATACAGAGTGAAAACAGAAAATGGTGAAAAAATTGTATAAGCAAATTTAATTCTTAAAAGTCACTTAATTTCATTTCATGCATTTGAGCTCGTGGTAGTGGTGGTGGTCATGGTGTTATCAGTGGTTTTTGGTAGTAGAGGCAGTAAAGTGGTGGGTGTTAAGTTGATGTTGGTGTTGGAGTTGTTGTTGGCAGTGGTGGTGGTGGTGGAAGAGAAAGCAGAGTGGTTGTGTGTGAGGGGGAGAGGGAACAAATTTGGATTGATTATCGACTAAAGATTATTTGCTGAACTTTTGCTAAGTGACAGAAACAAAAAGAAGCAAAGGACAAAAAAGAGAATGTAATATGTAGGTAAACAGAAATAAAGAGAGACAGACAGACAGAAGAGAGAGAGACAGGCCGATACATAGAATGGGCAAAAGAGAGAGAGAGAGAGAGAGAGAAAGAGTACATGTGTCTGTATGAGTACAAATGGGAGA
>NW_021828221.1:0-2500 GCF_006345805.1 Octopus sinensis
CCGCTAAAACATAAGGGGCGCTAAACGTTATGTTCGTTATAGTGGGTTAAGGACTGACATCACTAATACAGTCCAGATCGGGCATATCAGGATTGCTAAAAACAGCAGTCCTGTTTCTGCAGTATCTCATTCAGTATATAATATATATATATATATATATATATTATATATATATATATAATCATCAATTAATCAATTTTAAGTCAGATATTCCCTGGGCATAGATATTGCTGCCTCGTGTAATTTCTGTCCCTCCTGACTTCTTTACCGATGAGCGCGTAGCCTTTTGGAAGATTGACTTGATTAAGTTTAATTTAATTTAATCAGGCTGGTTTGCCTTTAAAAAACGCCGAAACAATGCATTGTCTAAAGATGAATAGGGTAAATGTTTTTTTAATTTTCCTTAAATTTCGGAATTACTACTATTTGCGGTTGGAGTCCTGGCTGCTCTTTCTAGTGGGTCGAACGGCCTATTGCGGCCGTTCCTCAATTGTTGTTGTATGTATATATATATATATATATATATATATATATATATATATAAATCACACACATCATGGCTTACATACTCATACCATAGATCACACACCACATCTCACACATACATACAATTGCTTAACACACATGTACTATAGCTCACACATGCGCCCTATAGCTCTCCCCCTCTCTCTCTCTCTCTCACGCAAACACACACATTAATCACATACATACCACACATAACACGCACACATACCACCGATCACACACACGCACATTAATCACATACACACCATAGATCATAAACACTTTCACAAATCATTCTCGCTACCACCTACCTATCAACAGGTCTCACACATCAACCCAAATGTTCTTTGACACAGTACAAAGTTTATGTACAGCTCCACTTATGCACGCAACTCCCACCTATTCGACACACCTCGCACAACTCGCTGCACAAGGCCACACCACACAAGTCAATCTCGTCGCCACACAACTTCACACAACTCTCCATTGCAATCTGACACAACGTTACACAACTACACAAACACACAAATATCCTCACCTCGCAATTTCCACACGACCAACACGCCACACGTCTTCCCCATACAACACCAAGCAATATCAAACGATATAATCCCCCATGCGGCTTCGCACAGTTCCATATCACACAGCCTCCACACCATACAATTTTCGCACAATACACACAACAACGATCTTGCCACTAGCTATGACAACTTGAATCATAAATGCTATGAAAACATTTAGTAGTAGAAATGTGTGCAACAATCTAGAGAATGCACTCAAAGAACTTTAATAGATTTCATGTACAGCTATAGAGTTCTACACAAACACACCAACTACTTACTCATATATATGTTTACGTGTATGTATGTATATATGTGTGTGTGTGTGTGTGTGTGTGTGTGTGTGTGTATTGAGGACAGTCTTAGTAGATCACTTTAAACACACCGGTGCAGCTATAGTATTCACATCACTGTAAACACGCCGCCCGCTGCGTAATGGTCCGGATGCTGCCGTGTCAGTTCCTTTGCTCTCAGTTACTTCTAATTGCTTTGCTGGGAGTGATTGATAAACGCAATATTGGTGTCGGTGGTTGTGTTGGTGGTGCTAGTTGTGTTGGTGGTTGTTGTAGTGTTGGTTGTAGTGGTGTCGGTGATGGTTGTGGTGCTGGTGGTGCTGGTTGTGTTGGTGGTTGTTGTAGGGTTGGTTGTAGTGGTGGTAGTGGTAGTGGTGGTTGTGGTGTTGGTTGTGTTGGTGGTCGTTGTAGTGTTGGTTGTAGTTGTGGTAGTGGTGGTTGTGGTGCTGGTGATTGTGGTGCTGGTTGTGTTGGTGGTTGTTGTAGTGTTGGTTGTAGTTGTGGTAGTGGTGGTTGTGGTGCTGGTTGTGTTAGTGGTTGTTGTAGTGTTGGTTGTAGTTGTGGTAGTGGTGGTTGTGGTGCTGGTGATTGTGGTGCTGGTTGTGTTGGTGGTTGTTGTAGTGTTGGTTGTAGTGGTGTCGGTAGTGCTGGTGGTTGTGGTGCTGGTGGTGCTGGTGCTGGTGGTTATGGTGGTGGTTGTTGTAGTGTTGGTTGTAATAGTGGTGTTGGTTGTGGTGCAGGTGTTGTAGTGTTGGTTGTAGTGGTGGCGGTGGTTGTGATGGTGGCGGTATGGTACTTGCTGGCTTCAGTGTTAGTGGTGATGATGAATTGTTGTGCTAATGTTGCTGTTGTTGTTCTTGATGATGATGATGATGATGATAATGATGATGATGATGATGATGATGATGATGATGATGATGATGATGATGATGATGATGATGACGACGATGACGAAGATGTTGATGATGAGGACGACGATGATGATGATGATGATGATGATAATGACGATGTCAGGCCGACCAAAGCCTTGTGAGTGGATTTGGTAGACGGAAGCTGAAAGAAGCCCATCATGTATATATATATATTTGTACACATTTATGTGTACGTGGTTTTGTATCTGTGCTTGTCCTCCCACCATCGCTT
>NW_021828222.1:0-7500 GCF_006345805.1 Octopus sinensis
TCTGGCTGCTATTTTCTAATACTTTCGGTATGTGGTCTAGCAACCTGTTGCAAAGACCTTCATTGTTAAATATTATATATATATATATATATATATATATATATATATATATATATATATGTTTATACACACACACATACACAATAATTTCGAATGTTCAGCCGTACATCATATGTTCGTGATGCGTTTTAGTTTAGCCGTGGTTGATTTCATTAACAAATGTTCGAACTACCGTCTGCGATGTAGCTTTTCTGTCTTGAATGACATCGACAAGATCCAAAAACCTTTCTGGAAGCTTTCCTTTCTTATCAAAAAATCACAAAACGCGTAATAATTGAGATTTCATTCGAAGCTCAGTAGTCTCATAAAAAATAACAGCAACAAATGCTGTTTTTTTCGATCTTTACTTTAATTTCGCCTTCAAATGTAGCAGCTATGCAATTCGTGATCTCGTCTTGAATATCATGTGAAACACCAAAAAATGTGTAGTTGGAATTTTACTTCACGGAATCTAAATACGATCTTAAACAATCATCATATTCCACCACAGCTTCACATGTAGCCAAACATTTATCCTTATTGTTTCATTCTTCTGTTTCATCGTGTCCTCAAAATGGTAATTCTTGACAGACAAAAATTTCAATACAAAGAATGATCCATTTCAATATATCAATATGTTTTTTGACCGGCCTGTTGCACAACTGAATCGAAGCTGCTTTCCAGTGATCGATCGCTGTATCGAATTCGTTGTCAGCCAAAGGTTTTCAGAGCTATTACAGAATTCAAATGGTTCTGAGATTTTGTATATAGTCAAAGCTGTAATCAAATTGTTCAAATCACAATGGCTGGTAGTCGTCCATGTGTTCTTTTGTTGAAAAAAATAACAGATATGGGGAAACAGAACAATTTGTTCAGAATGAGACATCCCGTCATCCATTCATACCGTTCGCAATACTTTAAATTACAATGAACTACCTCGCTGTCCACTTTGAATTTTGCTTTCAGTTCAAGCTTTGATTTCTCCCTTCCGAGGATGACAATATTTTTCTCTTCGAAGGCGGCGAGCTGGCAGAATCGTTAGCATGCCGGGCGTAATACTTAGCGGCATTTCGTTTGTCTCTGCGTTCTGAGTTCAATTTCCGCCGAGGTCGACTTTGCCTTTCATCCTTTCGGGGTCGATAAACTATGTACCAGTTGCGTACTGGAGTCGATCTAATCGACTGGCCCCCTCCTCCAAAATTTCGTGCCTTGTGCCTAGAGTAGAAAAGAATTTTCTTCTCTTCGGAGCTTCTTGTTGCAAAAGATCAGAAAATTAGCTAATTGACTCTTTTGCCATCCAAAGAGTGAAGAAAAACGGGAAAAGTGGTACACGGTTATCCTTTGCTAAAATGAGTCCAACCTTTGTTGTAATAAAAAAATGTGGGTGTTATTTTAATATTTCATGTAAATTAAAAAAAAAAAATAAGATTTAAAATAAAATTTTAAAGCATTGGAATGGATAAATGAAGGAAAATTTTACCATTTGAATCACAAAAAAAAACAACTTTACTAGTTGCTCCTTTTCGCTCCAATTGTGGACTATTCGAGGACAAATTTTTGTGTAGTGATTAGTGGTCACATGACTAAATTTGTGCCTTAAGAAGAGATCAGGAATACTGTCCATGGGTTAAAAGGTTTTAAAAACCAGTTAAAAACGAAATTTGATCCAACATCAGGTCACCAGACGTTTCTTATATGCTCTTCAGAACCGAATAATCGTAAAAGATAAAACAGAATAGAGCAATAAAACAAACTTGCAAATGGAGAAAAATACCTATTTCTTGTTTAAATCTGTCCGACTATAAGGGAAGTTTCAAGTCCTTTATTTAAATAGGCAAGTCTTTGATGTGAGCCGCACGGAGCAATAAAAAACACCAGCGCTTCAGGAGAAAATATGTTGAAAGCGTGCCTGCTGGTTTAATACGGCTGGAAAGTAAACGGCAAAAATTCTGTTTTTTCTTTTCCTTTTTCTCTTGCCGCGAAGTTTGTTACTGATGGAGACGTAGGTTATAGGAGTCGACGTCCATAATGAATAACTTCTAAAGTGATTAAGAGCTTACTCTAGAGACAGGTACGAGTTGGTCTTGATAGAAAATTGAGATGCGAGTTTATCTCAATATACTTTCATTTCTGGCTTGCTTTTGGCCAGAAGTAAGATGTGTTCTTCGATTACTCTCAAAATTTTACTAGATCTTCGCGGGCTCTTCTTATCACAAGGGGAAAGTGCGTGAATCTCACGGACATTCAGTTTTGTTCTAACTTTGTGGCGTGATCTCGTGCAAGCCGATTGATCGACAAAGAGAATGTACACGTGAAACACACCTGATTCACTGATGGCAGTAGCCTGATAACTGAAAGAATGAGGTTCGAATACTGGGTTTCATTATGCTATCTTTGACCTTATCTAACAGAATAGGAAAAAAAACCTAACACAACTGTTTTTTCTCACTAAAACCGAAAGGCAAGCTGAAAAAAAATCTGCTTTTCTCTCTTCCAACTCTCACTCTTAGGTATTTTCTTTCACGCTCCCTGCTCAAAGGGAATAGAAGGGGAAAATAATTAATTCACTGCTTTTCCTTATTTTTTTGTTAAGCAAACAGGAGATTTCTCTGCTTACACTTCATAAATGTCACTTGTTTACAATTTATACCAAGCGATGAAGGAATAGGAAAAGCTAAAACAATATCACGAATACAACGAAGATAGCAAAAATGATCAATGATTAAGTTTTCATTGCACGAAATATATTTATCCTGGAGAAAATGTAATGCAGGTAGCGCATGCGTTGTATACATAGACCCTTCGTCCCTAATACAACTATACAAAATATCATAACGTGAAACAATGTGAAAAAAATATTAAAAGCTATTTTCTATGTTGCAGTGTATTTTAATACACATCGTAATATTTTGAAGACATAATTTTTAAACGAGAAATTGTAAGAGTCTTGAAATTCCCAAAACTCTTACATAATATTTCTGAACCAACTTCATTCCAAGACCCAAAAAACAGTTAACAGTTGTATGATGTTTCTGTGCAACATATCGGAAAGATGGAAGAGAGTATAATTCCTTAAAATAGACTTAAGTCCCTCATGCTTCAAGCAGGTAATGATTATAGCAACAATTCTTGTTGCTATAATCATTACCTGCGTGTGTTCATCATCTGATCAGAATAATGCAAAGTACAGCATCACAGAAAATATGTTGTATCGAAAACAAGAGTAAAGAAATCCCATGTCTAGTGTTTGTAGAACCAAACTTATACAAGAATCAAACAATTGGTGATATCCGACTTCGAAGGAAAAGTTTTCTTTGATGCTTCTAGTTTCAGTCAAAACCTTTGAAGTGAACCTAATCTTGACAAAATGTTACTTCCCCAAAAAGAATGCTTTTGCAAAAAACTTAACTTAGAATTGCTGCAACTTTGCTTTCAGATGGTCGTATTGCTCGTTCTGAATTTAAGCTGTTACTCAATGGTGTACACAGTGATATCTTTTTTGCAAGATTGGCAAAAGATCTGGACAAGTAGTGGTTTTGAAGTGAGAAGAGATGACCATATGAAATGTGTTCACAGTATCGTAAAGATCTGCATTTGAAACTCGCGATCGCACAAATCAAGGCCTCAGAGGTAACAATAAGATCATTGCGAGGAAATAATAGCCTTAGTCTCTGGTGATTTCAGGCAAACACTGCCAATATTTAGAAAGAAGAGGAAAAATTTTCATCTTTCTACCAGCATGAGAGACACGCCTAATGGAGATGTCACTGTAGCTCAACTTATCATATTTTTTATTTGCACGGGAGAAATATTCTGCCACCAGCTGTGACTTCGAGCGGTGATGTATTACAATATTTAAAAAAAATGAAATATACTTCAACAAATCTCTAAAAATGGTACTGAAATTATATCGTATACTCTCACTGAATTATAGAAACCATGAGTGGCTTTTTATAAGTACGGTCACAGCTGCCAAAAAGGAAAATATGTAAGTTATTAATACTACCACCATTCAACAGATACCAGCTTAATCCAGAAAGTACAAGTCAGTTCACACTAGTTTCCGTCTACGATGTTGTCTCTCCTCAAAATCTGCAACTGAATGTAGGAGCATTCATTCTGTTACACCGAAATTTAGAAGCACCAAAACTCTATAAGGATAAAATACCTGCAGTTAAAGCTCTTATATCGCAGATAAGCGAAGCCATCACTACGACAGGTTGTACCAAAGAAAATGCTGTTTTTCTTCCACGTATTCCCCTCATCCTACCAGATATACTGTTTTAATTCAAACGCCTTCAGATTCCTGTGACATTATCTTTTTCTCTAAATTTCTGTTGCTGAATTGATGCGGCCTATACTTTTTCCAGTCTCAGATCTATGTTGCACATACCGATGCTAAGCCAAACAGACATCATTTCATTCGAGAACCAAATCGGAAAACAAGAGATATTCGCTACCCCAGAGTGCCCGCTGAATAAAACACATTTCTGGTGGAACTATTTATATTACAAATGCTGCATATTAAGAAAACGTATCAAGTAAAATATGAAGATAATGTTTTTTTGATTCACAGGATTAGAATTAGTAATAAACATAATCTCAAACATTATACATGTATATTAATATTACACTGAAAGTATAAGAAGATATACTTTAAGAACGCAAAGCTTAAAACCAGAACAAATATATATAAATAGGTACAGACTTGGCTGTCTAGGAAGAAGCTTGCTTCACAACCACATGGTTCCAGGTTCAGTCCCACTGCGTGGAATCTTGCTCAAATATCTTCTAATATAGCCTCGGGCCAAGCAAAGTCTTGTGAGTAGATTTGGTAGACGGAAACTGAAAGGAGCCAGTCGCATACATACATACATACATACATATATATATATATATATATATATATATATATATATATATATATATATATATATATATATATATATATGTGAAAAAATGCAAACTGGGACAAGAACGCAAAACATTTAGAAGATGATACAAAAAACACGGACGGGACATTCGAAGCCTTCAATCTTCAGTCAAGAACCGGATCATCCTCGCAATTTCCGCTGATTAATCTTGAGATTGCTCCGATCTGGCCAGCCCCAAGGAAAATCTAAGCCAAGTGCATTAGATTCCTTGGAAGAAAGCCTCGAATGTGTACAAAACAAAGACGGAAAAACGGACGATGTTACACGAATATGAATACAAAAATACGTAAACACAATAATAATAATAATACGTAAAAACAATAATAATAATAATAATAACAAAAACAGGACGTCACAAACAGGCGTCTTTCGACAGGACGAGTAAACTTTGAGCTGGCGCGTTAGGAATATGCCTTAGGGCAGAGAGAAAAAAATGTATCTTGTCGCGACGACTGCTAAGCACGAAAGGCTGGCAATCGGTCAGTCAGTCACGTGTGAGGAGAGGAGATAGCAAAAAAGGAACAGAGTAATCATATATATATATATGATAGTAATAACAACAACAACAAAAACAACAACAACAATAATAATAATAATAATAATAATAATAATAATAATAATAATAATAATAATAATAATAATAATAATAATAACAACAACAATAATGAAAACAAAAGAATGAGACCTCGATATTAGGTAAATAGACGATTATATATGTATAATTTGGAACAATCAGTAAGCAGTCATAATAGTACTCGGAGTTTCGAATGTCGGAGCGAAGAGCTACGATGCACTCTCGTCGGTTATTAATGGCAATAGACGCTATGAAAAACCGTTGAATAAAAGGGAAGTTACGCTAATAAGTAGGAAAAATATAAAAGACAAAAAATACACGCAACCATATTCTCACAATACATAGACATAAAACTTCCAGCGTTCATATCGTCTACATACAACAAACTCACACAAACATACTTACATGTACATACACACACAAACATATGTGCATGTACGTACTCATACGTATACACATATCCACGCACACACAAACATGCACACATGTGTGTGGATATATATATATATATATATATATATATATATAATATATATATATATATATATGTATCTGTGCACGCAACTTCATCCTCATATGCACATAAGTGTATGCTTGCATACATATATATTTTTAGGCATTTATACATATAAATATACGTAAATATATACAGGCATACATCTGCACTCCCGCTTGTACGTATATCACCGTGATCACCGTGTCTGACCAGGCTATCAGATGTTGCTACACATCGCTGGTCACAATGCGCTTCACATTGTTTTAGCCCTCAAATGACTCCACCCTGCTGGCTAAGCGAGCAGGCCAACAGAAGAAAGAATGAGAGAAAGTTGTGGCGAAAGAGTACACCAGGTATCGCCACCACCCACTGCCAGAGGTCGTGGAGTTTTAGGTGTTTTCGCTCAATAAACACTCACAACGCTCGGTCTGGGAATCGAAACCGCGATCCTACGACCACGAGTCCACTGCCCTAACCACTGGGCCATAGCAAGTCCCGAAATCCCTTCGGTGGGATGTGTGCCACCAAAGGGGGAGAAGAAGAAAACCTTGTCGTTTGAGATGAGTGCCACCGAGCGAGGTAGTTGAGGTCCCTCTCAATGAAAGTGGTGAGGAATTTGTATTCCACTATCTCAAGGGAGGGGCGATTGAGGAGTATGTAGAAAATAATCTTGATAGTCGGGTTCTGATGGATCCTATTTTTATTGACACTCCAGAGTGGCCTTCGCAGGTGGCTCCACTGGTACTAGAAAGAAGAAATTTTTTTCCACAGGTCAAAGATCCTTCCCAAAGGAGGAACAGAGATTATTGCTTTTTGGCTCCGATTGGTGGTTGCAGGAATACCAGCAGGCAGCAAAAGAGTTAATTGAGGGAGCAATGTAAAAGGTTTATCGCCTCCATATGTATAAAATTTGTTTCCTTTGTGATGGACTTCTCTTCCATTTTTGCATATATTTGTAAGAGGTTTACTATCTCTATATATGTTGTTTTAACGAACAATGTTTTAGAGAAGCAGAGGGTCGGCGGGCGCTGTCTGTCTTCTTCCATCTTTATCATCTTGAATTACTATCATTCATTTCATTAATGTCTTGTCCAGCCCGTAAAGTTACGTACAGTAGCTTGCTTACTAACCACATGGTTCCAGGTTCAGTCCCACTGCGTGGCACCTTGGGCAAGTGTCTTCTACTATAGCCTCGGGCCGACAAAAACCTTGTGTTGACGGAAACTGAAAGAAGCCTGTCGTAAATATATATGTATATGTATATGTATATGTGTATATATATATAATATATATATATATATATATATATATGTATGTATGTATGTGCATATGTTTGTGTGTCTGTTGTCTCCCAACATTGCTTGACAACCGAGGTTGGTGTGTTTACGTCCCTATAACCTAGCGATTCGGCAAAAGGGACCGATAGAATAAGTACTAAGCTTACAAAGAATAAGTCC
>NW_021828223.1:5000-7500 GCF_006345805.1 Octopus sinensis
TCTGACTACGCTGCATTGATAAAGGGCAACAACCCTGAAACATGTCTGCAGATGTCTGACCAGCAAGGGGAAGCGGCTGACCTCCCCTGTTCGAAGGTTATAATGGACGCAGGTTCGTGTGTCATATAGCTAGCTAGAGGCGATGGCCTCTTGGAGCTAATCAGCGGCAGCTTTAGTCTTGTATTTATAGACTATTAACTATTAATATCCAGTAACGCAGCCGTAATCTCCTTTAGAGAGACTTAGTAATTTTAATATTTTTATTTACTCTTTTACTCTTTTACTTGCTTCAGTCATTTGAATGCCGGCCATGCTGGAGCACCGCCTTTAATCGAGCAACTCGACCCCAGGACTTATTTCTTGTAAGCCCAGTACTTATTCTATCGGTCTTTTGCCGAACCGCTAAGTAACGGGGACATAAAACAACACCAGCATCGGTTGTCAAGCAATGCTAGGGGGACAAACACAGACACACCAACACACACACACACACACACACACACATATATATATAGATACACATAATACGACGGGCTTCTTTCAGTTTCCGTCTACCAAATCCACTCACAAGGCATTGGTCGGCCCGAAGCTATAGCAGAAGACACTTGCCCAAGGTGCCACGCAGTGGGACTGAACCCGGAACCATGTGGTTGGTAAGCAAGCTACTTACCACACAGCCACCCCTGCGCCTATTTATTTATTTATTTATTTATTTAGTGTTTGTGTTGATTTCTTTGTTGGACAGATAAGTGCCAGCAATTTACAGTGATAACAGAGTAAGATCAAGACGGATAGGAAGGTGGGAGATGAGATCAAATAAGGGACACGATAGGGAGACAAATACTGCCATAAACAGTCATATTTTCATTTTTTTTTTCCATTTTTTCTTTTTTCTTTTGAAGTCCTTCAACTATTCCTCGTCTCTAGTTGCTTGATTGGGTGTCCTTATAGAGTAACAACACACACACAGACGTACACACACATACACGTATACACACACACATGTACACAGACACACACACACACACACACGTACATACACACACGTACACACACACACACAGACGTACACACACACACACGTACACACACACACACACGTACACACACACACAGCATTTACACAGGACAACCAACACACACACACGTACATACACACACACATGCATGCGCGCGTACACATACATACACACTCATACATGCAAGCACGCGCATATAAGAATATACACACTTACACAGAAACATCACACACAAAAAAGGGGTACATACAGAGATACATTCACAGATACACAGGGACACACACATACACACATGCATACACACACACACACGCGCGCGCGCGCGCATGCACACACACACACACACACACACATATATGAGAACACAAGTACAGAGACATACCCACTTACATATAAACACACCACCCGATATAAACCAGTCATCTGTGTTGTAGTATATGGTGATGATGTAATTCTTTCTTTTGCCTGTAGGTATGTTTTTGGTCGGAGTACTTGTGAGAAATGTACCCCATATTAACATTGCCCAACATATTCTACCCAACTGGTCATCATGTCTCAGGTATATATACCCAGTTTATTGCAACCTCTATGATTTTTTTCCACCTAAAATTGTGAAATATATTAAAATATATTTACATGTCTTTCTACCTATGTATATATTTATTTATTACCCACAGGGCACTAAACATAGAGGGGACAAACGAGGACAAAGGGTTTCAGTCGATTATATCGACACCAGTGCGTAACTGGTACTTATTTAAGCGACCCAGAAAACATGAAAGGCAAAGTCGACCTCGGCTGAGTTTGAGCTCAGAACATATTTCTTTACTGCCCACAAGGGGTTAAACACAGAGAGGACAAACAAGGACAAACAAATGGATTAAGTCGATTACATCGACCCCAGTCCGTAACTGGTACTTATTTAATCGACCCCGAAAGAATGAAAGGCAAAGTCGACCACGGCGGAATTTGAGCTTAGAACATAACGCTAGACGAAATACTGCTAAGCATTTCGCCCGGTGTGCTAACGATTCTGCCAGCTCGCCACCCTACCTATGTATATATTGTGTGTGCATGTGTGTGTATGCGGAAATATTACGTATTATTATGATATTAAATCATATTATCATTATATTATTTGATATATATATATATATATATTTGATGGCTTCCCCCTCGTTATCGAGTATGGCCATTGCACGAAGCTTAACTGTTATTGATGCTGTGATCGAATGTGACTTTTTAGCCCAGCTAAAGATCTACAATGTCTTGTACAGAATTGGCAGCTAAAACCTTTACCGGTAATAGCCGGCTGTAGTTGTAACTGACTTCATGTACCTTTGCATGTCGTTTTAAGTCCTCCTCCGAATTACACACTCTCTTCCACATGCCTGACAGATATGATTAGTATGGTGTGTTACACCACCACCAGTGACCTGGTTGTATATACATACATACATACATACATACATACATACATA
>NW_021828224.1:0-5000 GCF_006345805.1 Octopus sinensis
TAGCTAGCTTTCTAAGCTGTTTGAAGCATAACACCTGTTTCGACCACCGTTTTCCCCGGCAGAAACCAGAATTTCACGGAAGCACGCTGTTCCTTCGTTTCAGCCACTGCAAAAATTGTTGAACAGGGAAGAAGCGCTGTAAAACAGAGACGCACCACGTGGCAGTACGACTCCAGTCAACGACGCCGGAGGGCAGACCGATGCCTGAGGGTCGCATCAAGTGGCTTCAAGCGGCGGAAAGCTGAACTACTACAGGTTTGTCCCACAGAGACGTTTCCAGTTAATTTTGGGTACACACACACAGACACAAACACATACAAACATACCTATATATATATATAATATATATATATATATATATATATATATATATATATATACAGGCGTAGGAGTGGCTGTGTGGTAAGTAGCTTGCTTACCAACCACATGGTTCCGGATTCAGTCCCACTGCGTGGTACCTTGGGCAAGTGTCTTCTACTATAGCCTCGGGTCGACTAAAGCCTTGTGAGTGGATTTGGTAGATGGAAACTGAAAGAAGCCCGTAGTATATATGTATATATAGATATATATATATATATGTGTGTGTGTGTGTATATGTTTGTGTGTCTGTGTTTGTCCCTCCCCAACATCGCTTGACAACCGATGCTGGTGTGTTTACGTCCCTGTAACTTAGCGGTTCGGCAAAAAGGGACCGATAGAATAAGTACTAGGCTTACAAAGAATAAGTCCTGGGGTCGATTTCCTCGACTAAAGGCGGTGTTCCAGCATGGCCGCAGTCACATAACTGAAACAAGTAAAAGAGTAAAGAGTAAGAGTATATGTATGTATGTATGTATATACTCACACATATATATACATTTATATATACATTTATACATACATATGTGTGGGTGTGTGTATAGAGAGACAGAGGGAGAGCGAGGGAGAGAAGGTGCAGATGGATAAGTAGTTAAATGGATTAATTATGTTGTAATAATTAGTTATATTGATTGATCAATTAAGCTCCACAACATACATTTTATTGAGCTCAGTTCCTTCCACTTTGATGCATCTTTCCTTAATTAGATCGAACGGTCTTGCTACACACTCTTTAGACGTTTCACAAATACACACACAGAAGCACACACACACACACACACACAAACATACACACGCACACAAACACACGCACGTGTGTGTGCGCGTGCGCGTTCTTGTGTGTGTGTGTGTGTGTGTGTTAAAAAATTTGTAAAACTCTTGTCATATCTTACGCAAATATTCGATACGAAATCATTGAAAATATAGTCATTGGTGCAGGAACTCCATATATATATATATATATATTATATATACATATATATATATAGATATATATATATATATATATATATATATATATATATATATATTATATATACATATATATATATATATATATATCTTATAATTATATATATAATATATAATATATATATATATTAAATATATTAAATGCATGTATGCATGTATATATATATATATATATATATATATACATATATATTAATATATATGTATATACAGAGAGACAGGGAGTCAGAGAGAGAATGTAGGTACGTTTGTGTATGTTTATCATATATATGTGTGTGTGTAGACATATATATATATATATATCTATATACATACATATATGTTTATATATATATATATATATATATCTGTATGCATATACATATGTATACATGCATATATATACCCATATTTACATATATATACGTGTATGTGTGTATGTGTATAGGAGTGTTCATATGTATATATATGTATGTATGTTAAAAATATATTTGTATATATGTATATGTGTGTGTGTGTGTGTGTGTGTATGTGTATTTGTAAGTATATAATTATAAATATATTTCATAATTAGATACTTAAAAATTAATTTTACCGATACGATTATTTTTTATACGCTAGTCACTATTATAATCATTTTAATGATTTTCCTAATTTATTAATCTATCTCTCTCTCTCTCTCCTCTCTCTCTCTCTCTCTCTCTCTATATATATATATATATATATATATATAGATATATATATATATATATATATATATATTATATATATGCATATTGTATACATACACACATACCCATATTTACGTATATATATGTGTGCATGTATTTATAATATATATATATATATGCATGATATACATATACATATTTATATATACTAGACTTGAAGCCACCCTTCAGCCGGCAATCAGGCTAGCTCCTGCAGAGAGCAGCTTAGAGGCCTTCGGGATCAATTTTCCATGTTTTTTTTCTTTTTCTTTTTTTTTTTCTCATTTTATTCTGACGATGAATATTTGCGACACTTTCACGGAGTTAAATGTACTTCCAAACTCACCGTAGTAATTAATTCACTTCATATCTTTAGACTTGAACCTCCATTCGTACTAAGCAAGTACAATGTATGTCTCTCGTAGCTACCATAAGTTTTCCATCACTTCACCATTTCCCAAAAGAATATTGAAATGAAATTGATATAAAATGAACAGGATCCATTTCATCACAATCTCATTCTATCTTCTATAACAAATTTTTGGTGGGATACTGTAACCGGAAAAGGAAGATTGGTTTTCTACCTGGACATAAGTTTCATAAACTTACCGAATATAAATATCCACACTATCACACCTGAAACGTACCTGTTATAATTCTTTATCTTATATTGAATGTACGTGAAGGTATTTAGAATGCCCAAAATTATTTCTGCAAATGTGCTAAGCACTGATGCTGATCATAGTTTAACCAATTAGCGTAGGAGCGAGGTAAATGCAGTAAAAATAGGGTGTTCAGTGGGACCCCCATTTAAGCGGCCCTTCAGAAATTGAACCTCCTTACGATACTCCCTGGGAGTTCGTGGTATAAAATTCATTGTCAATGCTCTGATTTGGTCTCCAATGCCATGTATTTAGTTTAAAATGCAGTAAAAATAAGGATGGGGTTAGTGGAACTCCAATTAGGCGGCCCTTAAAATATAGACCCTCTTAGGACATTCCCTGGGATTAGGGAAGTTGCTGGTTTGAGTTTCGTTGTCCTTGCACCAACGTCTAGGAGGAGTTAACGAACATAAAAACGTAACGGACAGAGAAAGCATCACTCAAATTTATATAAGATATATATATATATATATATATATATATTATATATATATATATATATATATACAGGGGTTGGACAAAATAATGGAAACACCTTAAAATTTCAAACAAATTAATTTTAATATGGAGTAGGACGGCCTTTGGCAGTAATTACAGCTTCAATTGTATGAGGTAGGGACTCGTACAAAGTTTGAATTGTTTCCAAAGGAATTTTTGTCCATTCTTCAGCTAAAACTGTGTCCAGTTCATGTAGTGATGATGGGGCGAATATCGACTCCTTACTTGTTTTTCTAAAATGCACCATAAATGTTCAATAATTCTCAGATCTGGGGACTGTGGTGGCCAGATAAGATGTCCAACTTCACTAGAATGTTCCTCATGCCATTCAGTAACAACTTTAGCTGTGTGAATTGGTGCATTATCAATCTGAAAGATTGCGTTTCCCTCCGGAAACAGTTCCGCAACCATAGGATGAATTTGATCAGATAAAATGCCTAAATAGTTTTGGCTATTAATTCTGCTATGAAGGTAAACCATTGGGCCTGCAGATTTCCAAGATATAGCCCCTCAGATCATCACAGATCCTCCTCCATGTTTAACAGCTGGAAGACGGCAGTCTGGGTCAAATGCTTCTTTTGGCTGTCTCCGGTGGTATTCGCTGTGATTTTAAAAGTATTCGCTCTTATAGATTGTAATAAACTTACTGTTCAATATTATATATTATTAAAATTTTTAATTTATATTTTGTATGTTATATGTCTCACAGCATCGTTTTGGGTGGGTTCTTCATTGACTGAGTTGTGGAATGGTGGTTCGTCTCTAAATTAGTGATGTGTGTGTGTGTGTGTGTGTGTGTGTGTGTGTGTGTGTGTGTATGCATATATATATATAGAGAGAGAGAGAGAGGAGGGAAAGAAAGAGATTTGGTCAACAAACAGGAAAATAGAACACATGAGGATATATATGTTTTTCATTAAAAAATTTTAAATATCAGAGAAACTCAAAGGCCGAGAGTTTCGTGGGTGGCTCGGTTTTTCAGCCACTCTGTAACTTCTGCCTATTATAAATATAAAAAGGTACACACACACACACACACTCATATATATATATATATATATATAGATTTAAAATAATAAGGGTGACAAATTGAATATTAATTTGATTAATATCAATTTAAAACCAGTGGTCTAGCATATTAAAATCTGAAGATACAGAAAAATTATATTGTATGCACATAAAAGTGATAACCACTACGTGGACATCCATTATGCTAGAAGTAGATCCCTTATGCTAGAGGTAGAGTGCAAGTATGCATATGTATTTACACGCGGATCTACTTCTAGCATAATGGATGTCCACGTAGTGGTCATCCCTCTTATATGCATGTAATATTATATATATATATATATAGTATATATATATATATATATATATATATATATATATTAAACAAACATGGGACAAAAACGCAAAACATCCAGATAGACAATACAAAAAACACGGACGGGTCATTCGAAAGCTTTAATCTTCAGTCAAGAGCCGGATCATCCTCGCAATTTCGGTTGATTAATCTTGAGACTGCTCCAATCTGGCCAGACTCAAGGAAAAACTAAGCTAAGAGCAATAATAGATCCATATGTATATATATATATAATATATATATATATATATATATAACATCATCATTTGAAATATACACACATAAATAAATAGACATCTGAATGTATGAATCTTCATATGTTAATATGTGTCAATACTTGCGTGTCTCCATACAATATTTGTGCGTGCGTTTGTGCACGGGCACGTTCGTACCTTCTTGTGTGTGTGTGTGAGAGAGAGAGAGAGAGAGAGAGAGAGAGAGAGAGAGAGAGAGAGAGAG
>NW_021828225.1:0-9009 GCF_006345805.1 Octopus sinensis
CCTCAGCAACTGTTTTGAGCAAGCATTTGGCAACTTTGGCTTAGTTATCAGCCTCAAGAAGACCAACATCATGGGTCAGGCTACATCGGATATCCCAACATACATATTGGAGACCACAGAGTATAGGAGGTGGAGAAGTTTACCTATCTTGGCTCTACCGTCACCTACAACCTATCCCTTGATGCTGAGCTCAATATACGCATTGGCAAGGCAGCTGCTGTGATGGCCCAACTCACCAAACGCGCATGGGACAACAATAAGCTGACCAAGACCACAAAAATGAAGATTTACCAGGCATGTGTACTTAGCACTCTATTTATGACTTTGACGCCATACACACGCCATACGACGCCATACGTCGCCTAAATATCTTTCACCTGCGCTGTCTCCGGAAAATCCATCGCATCAAATGGCAGAATCATGTCCCTAACAAAGATGTCCTCAAGCAAGCAGGAATACCAAGCATGTTTGCACTCTTCACACAAAGACGTATGAGATGGCTTGGACATGTTAGCCGTATGGAAGATGGCAGAATCCCCAAGGACATACTCAACGGAGAGCTTGCTAGGGGCACTAGGTCTGTGGGAAGACTGTTCTTACGATACAAGGATGTTTGCAAAAGGGACATGAGTGCCTGCAACATCAATATTACCAACTGGGAAGCAGTTGCCAGCAACCGTGGAGATTGGCGACGTACCGTAAAAGAGGGAACACAAAGGAGTGACATAGTGAGAAAGGAGAAATGGAAAGACAAGAAAATACGTCAACAAGAAACTATGACATTACAACCAGTCAGGCAAAGTCTTCGCTACATTTACGGCACCTGCCAGAGGGAGTGTTTGTCCCGGATAGGACTACACAGCCACAGCAAGAGATGTATTAGGACATGAAATGAAAGCCGGACTAGATTATTTTATGCGCAACTCCATTGTCTCCCGAGACAAAAAAAAGGATGCCAACAACAATATATATGGATTTCGTAGACAGGAACTGTAACAAATAATCGTATATATGTATGTAGCTTTTTACATTCTGAGATTTAATTATATATTTTAGAGAGTTACTTCCCTTATATAAACCGAGCGAAAATGCATTAAAAATGCGGAAAAAATTATGGTAATTTTTTTTTTAATCGTAAACTCATCGTAGACGTGCGCTAATACAACTATAAGATACCCGGTTTTGGTTAAACTGCACTGCAAAATGTGGGAGTAGTTAGGAATCTAAATCGTAGGAGACAGATACACAACCTCTCTTTTATATATAAAGATAAACTCAAAGAGCAACTAGAAAGTGAAAGTAGTATCTAACTTAGGATGTCTCATAGATAGTGGTGGCAATGTGTGTTGGAGGTGGTAGATGTGGTTATCATGGCAGCGGTGGTGGTGGTGTGTAGTGGTGACAGTGGATGTGTATGATGGCAGCAATTATAGTGTTGGTGTTTTTGTAGAGGTGGTGGTGGTGGCGGCGGCAGTGGATGAAAATGATAATGATGATGATATAGTAGTAGTAGCATTGATTATGTTAGGATGTCTCATGAATGGTAGTGTTGAAGACATTGCAGAGTGTAGTGGTGGTGAAATTGGTGATTTTGAATATGATGCTGGTATTGGTCTTGGGGTTGTGGTGGTGGCATTGGAGGTTGTAGTAATGGTTGTGGTGGTGGTTGTGAAGATGATTCTGATATTGATAGTCTTTGCATTGAGGTGGTGGCAGAGTCAGAGTAAAAAATAAGAGCCCAGTTAACACAAGATTCTTAAATTTCGGAGATCATAAGATAGAGAGCAAGAAGTTAAAAGTTCCAATACTGGCCCAATACCTACACCCCAGATTCTTCAACTATTTTATAAGAAAGGGGTTAATGGCAGGATAGGGATTCAGCTTTAAAATAAATTGTATAACAAAAAATACATAAATAAATTACTGCTCCAACGATGTAATTTTAGTATGTGTGTATGTAGTTTGTGGGTGTTGTGTGTGTAAGCAATGCAAACAATGGAAAATAATTTAAACACTCATTTTCTGATTTCTAAGGATGGATATTTATGCGTATGAATCTTTTTATTTTTATTTTCTTTCAAATATAATTCTAGGGAATTGAAAAAGCTGTGTACGATGTCAAGCGAATTTAGCTATTTACGATGAGCGGATGTTTACGTTACAAACGAATCTGTAGGCCTGTTTACATGTTTACGTTAACTACGTCACAAAATAGCTGTTTACGTCACAGCAACAATATTTTGAGAGGCAGTAAATAATATGAAGCCGAAAGAAAGAATATCATTGGTTAAAATTCGAATTATTAAACAACGTTAAACTTAGAAATTACAATTCCGTTTTCATTTTGGTTTACAATTATGTTTTCTTTTGACACATTCTACCAGTATACGAAGTTTCAAATTGTTTAGTTAACTAGGAAAATCTGGCCTTCAAACTGAAAAGATCCTGACTTCCTATAAAAACCCAGTGCCTCTCATGACACCCCCTTGACATTTATTGACTCATTGTAAGCCACAACGGTCGCAATGAGGCGCTACTCAACAAGCTTAGAACTATTCGGATTAACATGTTGAAACACCGGGAGAATATTGTATACAAACACGTTTATGGCAAGGGTAAAATGCTAGCTTCAATTCATATTTTTTATCATCTGATACGTAGAGTTAGAGAGTATGGCCGAAAACTATTGCTGAACATTCTCCTGAGAATATTTAAAACACAGACACAGACACGTCATGGTTTTAATTTCTGCGATGCCTGAGCGCATTTCTATGTCTTAAAAAGAAAAACGACAAAGGATTTAAATTTTCAAAAGAGTGAGTGACAGGTCTTTGTTGCGCTAATATGAAACGAAAGAAACGAGAGTTTCTAGTGACCAGAAAAATTTTAAAAGACTTGAGAGTATTGAAGGTGTCGTAACTGTCTGCGTTTTATAGTGCTAGTGATTACTTTTACTTTTAACAGACGGTTACTTGAATTGAATCTTAAAAAAAAAAGAAAAACATTTTGGTAATTGACAAGTATACAACGCAGAAATAATTCAAAATCAAAGTATACTCTTGCGTATATATATATATATATATATATATATATATATATATATATATATATATATAATATATATATACACATATAAATATGTGCATATATAAATATATGCATATATATGTATACACATGCACATAAGTATATATGTATATATATGATATATATATATATGTGTGTGTATATACATATGCATATATATACACATACACATACATACACGTATATATATGTATATATATGCATGCATATATATGTATATGTATATATATGTATATATATATGTTTACACAGATACACATACACACACAGATACATACACGTATATATATAATCATGCATATATGTATACATATTTATATATACTCTCACACACACACGCGTACACGTACATATATTGTTATATACAATATACACATATATGTATGCTTTTATCTATACAAAGATGCATACATACATACGTACACCCCCACCACACACATATCACGTACACACATAGGCATACGTTGCAGTATGGACGAATTATAAGCCAGTTTGCTTCACACTGTACACATGACATTCCAGGTTCGAATCGGCTGCACGGCTTCACGAGGCGGCAAGTGTCATTTTTCATAGCCTTAGTGGGGTCAAGCCAGTAGTTGTGAGTAATATTAAGTTGAGGGGAAAGGCATGGAGTCCCCTCTGATGGTCTGTGTATGTAACTTAATGGAACAGCCTTCTCAGCATTTGTTCTAATTGAAGATGACACCGATAGTGCATGTTTTTAATGTACAAATACGAGTTGATCGAATAAATGACAATTCATCGCTGAAACCGAGAGGCAACCATTTCCTTATCCAAGGTAACTATGCATGGAATATATGTCTGTACTCAAGTCTGTGTAGACATACATACTCAAGCACACACATATTATACATACATGCATATGTATATGTATGTGTGTGTGAGAGTGTGTATACATGTGTGTATGTATGCTTATATGTGTGTGTGTATGTACAAATATACTATAATGAATAAAGCTGATTATTAATTTAGAAAATATAACGTTTACTAAAAAAACAATTATTAAAGTGTACACTGTCTAGAAAATTGTCATAATTTCCAATTTTAATATATTGTTTTTATCAAGATGTGATTTTGAAGTTGCTTTTATTTTTGTAGTTTTCAACTTCGCGACTCATTCATAAATCTAATTTCTTTTTCATTGCACTCTTTTTAAATTTCGGTATTATTACAGAAGTATTCTTCAATATTATTTCCTTATAATGGATATTTTTTATTCACGTATGATAGATATTTTTAAATGAAATTCTCTACAAAAACCTTACAGATGGTGTTGATTATTACTGTGTTAGAATTTAATGTGAAAAAGAAAAGCGTGGGTGGATATTTCATGCATCTCGACTTTGATTTTTTAGACGCTTTCATAATGTATATGTCATCTTTTGTTTCAGTCATTAGACTGCGGCCATGCTGGGGCACCGCATTAAAGAATTTTTAGGCGAATGATCAAGCCCAGGGTTTATTTCTTTGTAAAACCTGGTATTTATTTTATTGTTTTATGTTGCCGAGCCGCTAAGTCGCAGGAACGCAAACATGCCAACACCGGTTGTCAAGTGGTGGTAGGGTATAAGCACAGACTCAGACAAACACACACACATATACACAACCGCACACACATATACGCGATAGGCTTCTTTCAGTTTCCGTCTACAAAATCCACTAACAAGGTTATGGTCGGCCCGAGGGTATAGTAGAAAACACTTGCCCAAGGTGCTTCGCAGTGGGACCGAACTCGGAACCATGCTGTTAGAAAGTACATCCATTTCCAAGAATTTTCTGAAAAAAATCTTTATAGAAAGGCGAGAAAAATCTTGGTAAAATTATTGAATCCATATCCCTTTCATTATTATATCGTAATCTTCAACTGCGACATGGCTGAAGCATTAACGCGCTGAACAAAATATTCGGCGACATTTGAGCTGCCTTTACTTGTGAGTTCAAATCCTCCCGAGGTCAAAAATGTTTTTTTTTTATCGTTTCGGGACCGATAAGATAAGTACCAGTCGAACACTGGGGTGGATGTATTCGATCAACTCCCCCTCACGAAATTATTGGGTTTGTTCCTGTAGCAAAACTTTTTATCTTATCGCAGTCGCATTCACTCTCTTTTAAACAAACTCAAAGTTAACCCATCCTTTCTGTGGTCGTTTAGTAATCTTGAAATAACAGGGATCATGTGGATCCAAAGAGAAATTGTTTTTTCATCGTGATTATAGTCTACATCATGAAAAGCTATGAGGAAACAAAGTTTTGACGCGTGAAACATCCTTTACCTTCCAATTCTTTTTCACATTAAATTCAGATATAATCGTGATCTACACCATCTGAAAGGTAATCGTAGAAAATTTATTTAATACCCATTTTCTGAAAGTTATGAGGAAACAAAGTAGAAGGGTGATAAGGTGTTAATTATCAGAAACCCCCAGGCCCTCTCCACGACAAATCGCGATAAAATTGCAATGTGGATCTGATAGACATTTGATGAAAATTTCATTTAGAAAAATATATTTTTCATAAAATTCAGCGGGGACAATTCAGGGTAGATAGCAGTTGTGCCAACGTTCTGAGTTCAAATTCCGCCGAGGTCGACTTTGCCTTTCATCCTTTCGGGGTCGATTAAATAAGAACCAGTTAATCACTGGTGTCGATGAAATCGACTTAATCCCCTTGTCTGTCCTTGTTTGTCGCCTCTATGTTTAGCCCCTTATGGGCAATAAAGAAATAAATATATTTATTTAGGCTGAGTGAGTACAATTAGACAAGTAAAGGATACAAAAGGAAAATTAGACGTAACATGAAAACAAAGTTCAGAAATTGGGAATCATATCTGCAAATGTAATTTAGCGACTCTTAGAAAACCACCCGGAGGTCGATCATTCTGATACACACACACACACACACACACACACACACACACACACACACACACACACACACACACACACACACACAAACACACACACACTCTCTCTCTCTCTCTCACACACACTCACACACACACAAATACACACAAAAGCACATATGCACTATACACATAGATAAAATCAACAGAGAGCACAGTATATATATATATATATATATTATATATATATATATATATATTGTGTGTGTGTGTTTGTGTGTGTTTGTGTGAGTGTGTGTGTGTATATATATTTACACACAGATATATATATATATATATATATTATACATATGTGAGTGTATATGAGTATATATATATACATATTCTTTTATTCGTTTCAGCCATGCGGCAGTGGTACATGCTGGAGCACCACCATGGTGTTTCTGATTTTCTGAGTCTGGGGTGTTTCACATCACCACACCTGCATGTGCCTTTCTCCCAGCTGTTGGCCCATTTGGTGTATAAGGGAGCTTGATTCCGCTGCCCTGTCTGTACTTCATGTCGGGCTGTTGGTTCATCCGGTACTGTGGAGAAGATGATGTCGAGTTCCTTTATGAAGACATATACTTCCACCGTATGCAGATTTCTTAATTCTTTGAACATTACACTGCTGCAGTACCTGGCCCCAAATTTAGATGGAGTAAATGGTGGCGGCCAGTTTTGGCATTTATATAACACTCAAAGGAATTAGCTTTTCTAGGAATTTCCATATGTATATTATTGCACATTTCTTACGTCTTCGCTCCCGTGAGTAAAGTAAAACCTATCCCTGTAGCTCACCTGCTGCACTATTTCAATGTTTTTAGTGTAGTGGCGTTGGACTGCTTTAAGCTCCGCGGTACTATGTGCTGACCATAACTGGGAGTCCAGGCGGCTGAGAAGAAACGTTCTCCTCAGGATCGACATAATATATATATATATATATATATACATATAGTTGAAATTTATAGGAAAACAAAAGACGAAGACAGGTGTATGAACACCTGTATTTGTTTGACGTTCGGGAAAGTGAAAAAGTCTATGTATATATATACAAGTGTATATATACAAGTGTATTCCTGATATGACTGATCTGAGCTGTATCAGTGATGTTACTCCTCAATATACTTTATCGGACATAACCTTTGGCGCTCCTAATGTCTTAGCAGCAATAAAGGAATGAAGCATAATTCAGCAGTAGGTCCGATAGGTCCCTGCTTGTGTCTTGAAGATGTGTCAAAACCAACTTGCACCCCCTCTAGCCAATCTGTGGCGGAACTCACTGGATGCTGGATATATACCAGAAGACCTTCTATCCCAGTCTGTTGTCCCAGTTTTCAAAAAAGGAAACAAATCGCTTGCCGTGAATTACCGTCCAATCTCACTTACCTCTCATATCATAAGGTATTTGAGGGAGTGCTGAGATCGCGTATGACTCACTTCCTCGAGAGTCATAATATACTGAACTCCAACCAGCATGGATTCCGTAATGAAAGAGATTGCCTGACGCAGCTACTGCATCATTTTGATGACATTTTGAGAGCCTTGGGAGAGGGTTCCAACACTGATGTCATCTACCTTGATTTCAGCAAGGCCTTTGACAGGGTTGATCATAAGATCCTTTTGAGAAAGCTGTCCAATATTAGTGTTACTGGAAAGCTGCTGCAGTGGATCAAGTGCTTCCTGTCTAACAGAACCCAACATGTCGTAGTCGAAGGAGTCAAATCCAGCCCAGCCAAAGTCAGCAGTGGTGTCCCACAAGGCACTGTGTTGGGCCCACTTCTCTTCATCATCTACATTAGTGATATTACTGACACCATCAAACACAGTAACATCAGAACCTTCGCTGATTATTCCAAGCTCCAGAAGGTCATCAATGGCGTGGATGACCGAAAAAGCCTTCAGTCAGACTTACTGGCTGTTGTCCAATGTGCGGAAAAGAACAACATGTTGCTAAACGAAGACAAATTCGAACTGATCCACTTTGGAAGGGAGGACGCTCTGAAACTCCCATACTCCCTTCCTTCTGGAGAAATTCTCATGGCGTCTAACAACATCAGAGACTTGGATTCTCAGAACCTTCCAGTCGAGAGATTCCTACACCATTATCCTTCTCTTCTCCACTTTTGCTCGACCCCACCTTGAATACTGCTGTCCACTGTGGTCTCCCTACACAAAACAAAATATTATGAGAATTGAAGCTCCCCAAAGGTCAATCACAAAAAAGATAGATGGCATGTCAGACCTTGACTACTGGGGTAGACTAGAGAAATTGAAACTGTATTCACTCCAACGACGCCCAGAACGCTACATTATCTGTATGATGTGGAAAATATTCCATTAGCACTGTCCGAATGATGTTGGCATCACCTTCAAAATACATCCAAGGCTTGGACCACGTGCCATCCGTCCACAACAAAAATCTAAATCGCATCATATAACGACAATACGGCACAATTATTTCACCTCAATTGGACCCGCTCTCTTCAACATTACACCAGGACACGTCAAAACAGAAACTGACCACGCAAAATTCAAGAAGTCTTTGGACAAATTCCTTCAAACAGTCCCGGACAAACCACCCACACCCGGATATGTCTCTGCAAACAATTAACTCTCTGCTCGAATGGGCCTCGGTGCCCAAATCCTGAATTGAAAGACTTCGCCAGGTGGTGCATTAAGTTAGACATGGCCTGGGCCAATACTGGCCAAAACCTTTCTAAGTTATTCTAAGTTATTCTAAGTTATATATATATATATATATATATATATTATATAAAATTTACAAAGAGACCGACACATATTTAATTGCCAAATTGTTTTTGCAAATTTATGTTTCAGAATAATTAAAATGTAAAATTTTATGAAAGAAAATACGGCTGTTACAAATAATAAAAACATTGATAGTTGATGACTTTATTTCTCGATCGTCATAAAATTACATTTCTTTATATAATCATATAAATAATCACATATATATGTGTGTGTGTATGTGAGTGTTTTTATATATAAATAATATA
>NW_021828226.1:0-2500 GCF_006345805.1 Octopus sinensis
ATAGCAAAGATTTCTGAGCATGTATAATAATATTAGCGCCTGAATGATTTGATTACTCGAAGTAAAACTTATGCTGAATTCTAAATCTTTCCCAAGAAAGAATTTAGCTATAGACGGTAGGAACTCTACTAAATAGAATTGACAAAAAAAAAAAAAAAAGCATTATCTCTGTTACTGAACAACTTAATAATTGATAAACTGTTATTCTGTTACTGAGGAAAGTGGTTTAATCAATGTTAAAAATCATGGCATCTAAAGTATTCTTACTGGCCCGACCTACCACAATTTCCTCCGGCTTTATTAATCTATATTCGAGATTGACAAGAACATTAACCTTATGATCTTTAAAGGTAATTTATGGTTCGCGTACCGCTTAACTCTATACTCTATCGTTTATTTTTAGGCTGCTAAAGTGCTAGAGTTGGTTTTCTTATAGGTGTTACTGATATTGGTAGAAAGGTGTCTGTGGAATGTGCAGCTATCAATTTCGTTCATATTTCTGGTTTTGCCTGAAGAAACAAAGATGTGTTTGGAATTTTTAAATTTTGGTAGATCGTTGCGTAATATATAGAGCACGTTTCTCACTTTGTTAGTAAACAGCAATCCACACACGCACACACAAGTTTTTAATATGTTCGTATGCCAATACATACACACACACATACACACACACACACACATATATATATATATATGCGAAACGATGGCTAAACATCTGCAATCGATGTTCACAGTTCTAGTAATACCTAATAATTGTAACTTCTTGATTAGACATTTCATTAAATACCTAAAGTACATTACAAAGTACGCCAATAATCACAGTTATAAATATCTTAAAGTTACAGTTTGTGTAGTGTATATATATATATATATATATATTATATATAATATATATATATACATAAAGCGTAGGAGTGGCTGTGTGGTAAGTAGCTTGCTTACGAACCACATGGTTTCGGATTCAGTCCCACTGCGTGGCACCTTGGGCAAGTGTCTTCTACTATAGCCTCGGGTCGACCAAAGCCTTGTGAGTGGATTTGATAGACGGAAACTGAAAGAAGCCCGTCGTATGTATATATATGTATATATATATATATATAATATATTATATAATATATATATATATATATATGTAAGTGTTGTATATGTCTGTGTGTCTGTGTTGTCTGTGTTTGTCCCCCCCCAACATCGCTTGACAATCGATGCTGGTGTATTTACGTCCACGTAACTTAGCGGTTCGGCAAAAGAGATCGATTGAATAAGAACTAGGCTTACAGAGAATAAGTCCCGGGGTCGATTTGCTCGATTAAAAGCCGGTACTCCAGCATGGCCACAGTCAAATGACTGAAACAAGTAAAAGAGTAAAGAGTAATGTGCGTGGTGTGCGTGTGTGTGTATGTATGTATGTATGTATGTATGTATGTATGTATGTGTGTGTGTGTGTGTGTGTGTAAATATTGTCTTTCAGGAATACATGCTGAGTTACAAGTAGATATGTATGCACATATGTTGATATACATGGATGTCACTGCACAAATGGTATCCATGTAGACTGTGTCTATGCATATCTACCTACCTACCTACCTACCTACCAACCAGTTCGTCTATGATTGTCTGTCTATCTATCTATCTATCTATCTATCTATCTATCTATCTATCTATCTATAGCCATTTATTTATTTATTTTTTATTTTTTATTTTTTTTGTTCTTTTCTTCCCTTTTACGATCCCTCTTGATCGAAAACCTACGCCACCCCTTTTTTTTCCTTTTGTTTTTGTTTTTTTCCATCCCCCCAAAGAAAAGCTCTACCTTGTAACTTGTCCCATCTGTGTGCAGCCCTGTGTGGCCAATAAAGAAACTTATCTATAGCCAAAACACAAGCATGCTGCCACAAGGGCAAACCTAGCTTCAAACCAACTTATCTCACCCATCTATTTAAGATTCAACGCGGAACCTTCTATGTGGTCGCCCTATCTGCTAGAAATTGCAACCAAATCACTATCAAATCACCTCATAACTGACGGAAAAAGGAAGGACACATTAAAACAACATAACCCTCGATACACTTGCCTTAACAAAGGATGAAGTGGTCATGTCCAGAATGCCTTTGATCTCAGATCTGATCAATCAGAGATTATCTAACACTATACAACTTCAACAACAAATAACTACCTACCTAGCTAGTTACCTACAGCCTCTGTCTACACTCTCATACCTCCTTACCTGCCTATTAATCTACCTACATATATTACCCTACCTATCATTTCTACTAACTCCCTGCCTACATACATTTTTCCTACTTACCTCCTTGTCTTCAATTTCCACACGTACCTATTTACATACCAACGTACTTATGCACCTGGCTATCCATTTACCTAGCAAGCAACACACGCCTAGCTATCAACCTGAGACACATGCAACCACATGCATAACGGCATCAACACATACATGCATGCATAATACATACATACATACATACATACAATACATAAAACACAT
>NW_021828227.1:0-8456 GCF_006345805.1 Octopus sinensis
TTCGTATGTGTATGTGCAGCGATATCCAAATATGTGTTGGATCCATGTATGCAAGTATATCTTAACATATTCACGTTTTTGCATATGAATATTCTTCAATATATGCGAGTGAGTGCGTGTACGCCTATGTGCCTTTCCGGTAGTCTTAAATTTTTATTAGGCATACGATGCATATGCATGGGCGTATATATATATATATATATATATATATATATATATATATCTGTGTGGTGTGTTTTTGTGTGTCTATACACACACACGCACACCCACACACAACATATATATATTTATATATATATATATATCTATATATATATATATACATATACATGTAACATATGTGTATATATATATATATATATTAATACATACATATGTATATACATATATATGTATGCATATCAATGTATATATATACATATATATATATATATATATATATATGAGTTTACATATATATATATATATATATTATACATATATATATATAATATGTATGTATATGTAGGTATGTATGTAATATATATATATATATAATATATATACATTCATATGTATGTATACACATATGTCTGTATGTTTATATATACATACACACACATATACATATATATATATATACACATACATACGCAGACGCAGTCACACGCACGTAGAAACACATACAAACACATGCATACACACACATACACACACCCACACACAGATATATAGATGTATGCCTGCCAGTGCAATTATATATGTATGTGCGTAACGTGCGTTATGTTATAAATTTTGCAGCCATTGACTTTATTGATTATCGTACAAACATTGGCCAAATATTAAAACGCTGCTGGTTCTGTAGGTTTGGGGAATGTTACTGTTTTATTGTATTCTACTTCTATGTTACTTTTGTCAATTTTAATTTCATAAAGCATATCCTACAATGATGGCGCTGTTCAGTCTGCTGTCCCCTTGGTAGAGAAGATAGTGGCAGACATATTGATGTATTTGCTATTGGTATATTTCTTCTTCCTTTTTTTTTCCTTTGTGGTCTGTTGTTGCTACTAAGCGTGTGGCCCACATTCATGCTAAAGAAATTATATTGGTCACGTTCTCCGTCTTAGCAAGTTATATATTGTTGTTTGTGTGTCTAGTTTTGCTAGTGTTTGGTTTGTTGTTATTGTTATTATGGTAGTATGGTTTTCTGTAGATGATAGTATTGTTAACTTTTAATGGTATGTTATTAAGTGAGGACTGTATTTGTTAATGTAAATGCAGAGGTGGTATTTGAGGAGTAATATTGCCAGGATTGGAATTGTTTATGCTGACCGTAATCGTAGTGAAGTTGGTGTCGATAGAAATGACAAGGAATATATAAGGTTGGCAATGGGTATATAGCGTGTTTTATTTCTGCTATCCCCGTAAACCATAATTTAAACAAAACTATTGTTAAAAATATTTCCCAGCTGAACGTTCCATTTGTTTCTGTGTTTGTAGGATTGGCGATGTTGTGATGTTGATGCCTTTCGTTCAGTAGTGATTATTTATTTTGCAAATCTGTTTGTTGATTGGATTGTATTGTAGCTTCTGGTCACACTTCACGCAAAGTTATGCTCACTTCATTTACTGATTCTTCAAACAGCTTTTGTATGCAGGAATCAGTACCGATTAATAACGTAACACTAACCGTCGGTGCTGTGTACTTCGAAGCATTTTCCTTTGTTTTGAAAGGTCGCTTCTTTTATTGCTCATGTTTCCCAAACAGCATATGATTATAATCATCACGATATTTATGGTGGTATTTTTGTGATCGGGCAGAAAAATTTGAATACATTGTAAATAGAAGCATATATTCATCGAAGCTAAAAGAGGTGACTTATATAAGCAGCCGAACAAACCGTTTCACTGTTATGCATATGCCAATAATAGCCTTGTTGTTTATAGCTACTCAGCTGTCCATAGAGTTTCGGAGAATGATTGAAACGAGGATATTTTTGCCAAATTACCGAATCGCTAAGTTATAGGGATGTAAATAATCCAACCCCAGTTGTCAAACGCTGATGGGGGACAAAAATGACGCACACAAACACACACACATACATACGATGGGTTTCCTCCGATTACACTGCACCAAATTCATTCGCAATGCTTTCATTTACCCGAAGGCACAGGAGAAGACAGTTGCCCAAAGTACAATGCAAATGAAACTAAATATGGTATTACATGAAACGGAAGCAAATTTCATAGCGTACGAATATCTTCAAACACAACTTTTCTCAAGGGATCGATGTCACAGACATGAAACCGGACTCGCTGACGTACGGTGTCAAATATAAGTGGAAGTGAACAACTGAGCATTTAAAAGTTCATTTAAAATCATTACGCTTGTAAGATGAAGCGTAGTTATCATGTTATCGTATGACATTCCTACTAATTAAAACTCAGTGCTATATTAGTTTCGTTTGCTAATGGAAACGAAAGGCTCGTTCAAATTCTGAATCGAATGATCGCTGGGATTGGCTCCGAACCCCAATATTCTGCGTTCAAATTCAACCACAATTTTACTGTTCGTCCAACATTTAGATATCCTTCAATAATATACTAGTCCGCGTGTATAACTGAGCAAACTTTATCAGAGGTTTAGCCATGTGGACATACAACATATCTTTCAGAAACTAACGCTTTCAGAAACAGTGGTGCATCATGCTCATGCTTATAAATTTACACATTCACGAATCTAGGCGTTCCTGTTCATGTGTATATATACCTGAATGCATGTACGAGGGTCAGTCAAAGAGTAATGCCATTTGGTTTAGGACATGTATAATTACCAACACGGGAACATATGTCATATATCAAAATGAAGCTGGTCCTCTAAGGATCACATCCCTCCTTCTCAAGATAGTCACCGTTTATCTCAATAAAAATGTCCGCCTTCCAATGAGAGCATGTATCCCTGCACCATAAAATACCGTCGACTGTTATTTGAGCCACTTCTTCAATACAGTTTTCACTTCCTCATCACTGGAAGAATGTTTGCCTCTCAAACTCTCGCTTATGGGGCCGAAGAGATAGTCTGAAGGCGCAAAATTATTCCACATACACACGTAGGCATATAGGCATATATACTGTATATATATATATATATATATATATATATATATATATAATATAGATATATATATATATATATAATATATATATATATATACGTAGTAAACACATAACTGTGAAACAAGGTGGAAAAAAGAGTACTCAAATACCAGTGGTTAGAGTAATAGCTTTATTTTAAGCAGCAGAAAAATTCAACACAAATCTGTTGAATGTTCTGCTGCTTAAAATAAAGTATATATATATATATATATATATATATATTACATGCTACCAATTTACAGCTATATTACCTCTACCTACTATATATATATGTATGTGTATATATATATATATATATATATATATATATATATATATATATATAATATATATATATATATATATATATATAATATATATATATACGTGTATCTGGACTCGCCGGTCCATCCTCTTTTGCTTCGTCTGGAGGATGAACAATAGTCCAAACCTCATTTCCACTCCTATTCTTCCTTTTGAAACTTCCGCTCTCCGTCATTCCTCATGTATTCACTGTGGACGTCTAATCGACTTTTGTTCTTTCACCCTGCTTGTTTTATTAATTTTTATTTGCAAATACGCGCGCGCGTATGTGTGGATGTGTGTGCATGTGCGGCGGTTGTATTGATATATATATATTGATATAGATACGATATTGTATGCGCTGTTTGAGCTAATTTTAGGGTGATGCTTTATGACTTTGGAAGCGTAGGTATTAAAAACTGTACTGATATTCATTTACAATGAAGCATCGTCCGGTATATATTTTGTGTTTGTACATAAATGCGCCTCATTCACTAATAGTGTGTTAATTACCATTTCGTACAATATAAAAGTGAATTGGCTGCGCTTCATGAGATTATAATGAGCCCAGAAGTTGTGTAGTTGCTCCTTCTATGGGATACATCTTCGAATATTCCGCACTTTCGGCCATAAAATATTTATGTGTTTACGTGTTTGTTGCTTTTCTCTTAAAGTATAAGTTTATTTCTCAGGAATTGAATTGTATGTACGTGGGAACTTTAACGTTCTCAGTCAGGTGGTGGATAGAGCGTTAGGGAGAAAATCGATCCTTTTGTGTTTCATTTCTCATGTTCTTATTATTGTATTCTACTGATGTTGTTGTCGCTTTTAATGGCACTGGAGTAGTTAGCGTGGTAATATTGCCGCATATGTAGTTATAGCGCTTGTTTTACACTTTTTGCTAATGACGCGTGCATCTGTTGATTCAAGTATGTTACTATCTATGTTTACAGCTATATCTTTGTTGTTTTTTTGCCTGCGTTATACTTCAAATCGTTCTTTATAATGTTTTTTTATGTATTGTTGTACATAGGATTGTTGTTAGTATGGAAATGGTGTCGTATGCGTAGGTAGAGCTAATTTTAAGTTTATTCCTAATGGTGCTTGCAGTTGTCGAATTGTACAGAAACTGATTATGGTTGATGGTATTACTGATTTGGTAACTAACGACGAAAATTTCTTTTTCTTGATTTCCCTTCTGTCTGTTTTTTTGTTATTTAAAACATATTCTTGAAATATATTTAGAAAAAAAAAACCCTTTAAATTTTTTCGTTGCTTAGTATTGGAAATATATTGTTTGTAAATTTGTTGTAGTATTAGAGTTCTTTTATATGATGTACGATTTATTTGGATGTTTTTTATTGATAAGAGCCGTTAAGATGAAGAAGGTTACAATGCTATCTACTACAACATTAATGATGATGATAATGACAGAGCTGAAGAGGCACAGCGAAAATGTCGACGACGATGACGATGATGATGATGAGGATGACTATAACGATGACAACGACGGCGACGACGATGAGGATGATGATTATCATGATCATGATCATGATGACAATTATGGCGATGAAAACGACGACGACGATGATGATGATGATGATGATAACGACGAAGACAAATACGTCAAACGGACTGTAAGAGAGGGGCCAATGGGAATGATGGTGGTACAGAGTTAGGTGGGCAAGAGTTAGGTGGGAATAATAAACAGGCTTGCCAATTAAGGACACACAATGCACCCAATTATTGATTTCAATTGTAAAGGAACAGACACGGAGAATGTACCTATAAGCAGCAAGACCGCCGTTGGACGTATCTCTACATCTACTTTGCACAATGGGAGTTTTATTTCTCGATAGATGGTGCATCGAGGAGAAAGTTGTCCGTGGACAGAATTTAGACCACAGGAAACGAGTTAACATACATTTAACCTTGATCATACTTCTTAGATCATCTTCCATTTATTCTCCAGAAAATAGCTTTCTACATCTCTCTCTCTCTCTCTCACACTGCATATTCCGTTATTTTGTCACTTTGCATATATATATATATATATATATATATATATATATATATATTATATATATATATATGTGTGTGTATATATACTCCAAATAAAAGTGTGTGTGTACTATATATAAACATCGCCTCACACACATATATATATATATATATTTTCTTTTCTCTTTTTCTTGTTTCAGGCATTTGATGGTGCCATCTGGAGCACCGCCACAAAGCTTTGGTCGGCCCGGGGCTATAGCAGAAGACACTTGCCCAGATGCCACGCAGTGGGACTGAACCCGGAACCCTGTGGCTGGTAAATAAGCTACTTACCACACAACCACTCCTGCGTCTATATATCTATATATATATATATATATATATATATATATATATATATATATATATATAGATATATACTGCATTGAACACGAATATGATTCTTCTATTTATCATATATATATACACACACGCACACACGTGTATATATATATATTATATGTAATATATATTTATTACGTCTGTATATATATATATATATATATATATATATATATATATATATATATATATATATATATGTGTATGTGTGTATGTATATCTATATCTATATCTTTAAATATATGTGTCTGTGTGTTTGGGTGTATGTTTGTATATTGAAACATACGTATCTGTATATTTAGAGAGGCACATATTAATGCGTACAAAGAAAAAAGGGGATAGAAAGATGAAGCAATAGAGAGAGGGGGAGAGAGAAAGAGAGAGAGAGAGAGAGTGGGTTAGTTGATTATTAAAGGACGAGAGTTAGGTATATAGATATCTGCATAGCCAAATAGGCTGAAGATGTAGAAAAAAATTGAAATTCCTAAATACAAATGTGCGTTTGTTTCCATGGCAATCGTGCACTCATTACTGTTAGTAGATTTTTGTAATATTACTATAACATATATACATATTATATATGTAATATATAATATATATATATATTATATATATATATATATATATATATATATATATATATATATATATCTATATAATATGATATATATATATGTATTATATATATATATATATATATATATATATATGTCTATATATGTATATATATATATATATATATATATAATGTATATATATGTATATATATGTATATGTATAATATGTATATGTATATATGTATATATGTATATATGCATATATATGTATATATATGTATATATATGTATATATATGTACATATGTGTATATATGTATATATATATATGTATATATATGTATATATATGTATATGTATATATATATGTATATATATATATGTATATATATATGTATATATATATTTATAAACATATCTATATACATATGTATACATACATACACACACACATACATATATATATACATAACTATATACATTCATATATGAATATATAGATAGATAGGCATACAGACACACACATATATATGAATACACATAGATACGTATATGCATACACATACATATTTTGTATATACTTGTACATAAATACAGATTCATATATATTATGTACATACATATACACACACACAGACACATTTATATTGGGTGATTATACATGCAGAAGCACACACACACTAAACAAAAAAAAACATATTTATATATTCAGCGATTTCATTTGTAAACCTATACGAATGCTTATATATGAATGTATATTTGTTACAGTTTTTTAGCCCTACGAAGGTCAAACTTTGCTACAAAAAAACTATAATCTATCCATGGTATTTCAGTCGTACTTATTCAATATCTCTCACTGCTTTGATCAACGAATCCATATTCTTTCATGGCTGCAAGTAATGCTTTTAGAAATTCTATATTCTATTTACAGGCAGGTCAAACGACCATATACTGGGCTACTCGTTGCCTTGTGCGTAGGAGTATGCTCATATTTTTTACACGAAAATACATACATACATACATATTATATATATATATATATATATATTTTATATATACATTATATATTATATTTATAATATATATATATATATTATATATATATACATAATATATATATATATATTAATATATATATATAATATATTATATATATATATATATATATATATACATATATATATATATATATATATATATATATTATATATGAATATAAGTAGGTAGGTGTGTAGTATTTGCGTGCGTGTGTGTTTTGTGTGTGTGTGTTCAAATTTATTTTAAAAGATAATATAATGCAAGTTAGAAAAAAATTGCTGTATACCTTGATCGTTAATAATATTACCTGGCGTTTCGAACATTACAGGTTTCGCTATTATTCTTCCGAAATTTCTCGACGAAAAGTTCATGAAAACCGCTAACATTTTATATATTTATAATATGTTAGCTAGTCAGATACATACGTTGTAGGCGTTTGCTGATTCGAGATGCTATAGTCGTGCATTCGCACTATGTGTCAAAAGGGCCATTTGCGTTTCTTTGAATCGATTTTCTAACTTTCCTTAATATACATATGATATGAGATATGTCACAATCGCCAAATATTAATTTAAATTTATTTAGATTTTAGAACTATTTTATTTTTCACTCATCATGTTGTGGTCATGCTAGGGTACTGTTTTGTTACGAAAGCTGGATCTTTCGACGTGTATCCGCGTGAACTAGGATATGGATGAATGGCGCCAGATAATGCGGACAACATCACCGTAATCGGGACTAACGTGAGCGAAAGGACCGCTTAAATTGCTTAGTGTCTGCTTTGGTCCGGACATCTAGGTGGACAAGTAATGGATGAAGAATGGTACGAGCGGAGTGGTCACTCTCACACAGAAAGAGACTAAGAGAAATATATCTTTGATTGTTCAGGCTGTGGTAGAGTATGCGTACATCGCATAAGTCATCCACTATCGAATAAGCGTCGTTACTTGTCCTGCTTGATGCAAACAGAATTTCAAAAGATACTGAAGAAGAATTGAGACTAAAATCCCGTCATGGCCAGTACCCTGCAAGGCTTGACTGATAGGAAATGAGCCAAATTAAA
>NW_021828228.1:5000-9059 GCF_006345805.1 Octopus sinensis
TTTTTAGAACGAAAACAAGGAATCCTTAAATACCGGCAGAATCAATTCCAAGATATCGTTTTAGTATAAATATTTGATTGAGTTTCAAGTTCACCAAACAGGAAAACAATTACTTTTGTTTCCTCTGCACTTTTATTATATAAACCAGCCATCATAAATAGCAATGCCTGCTGCATAAAACGTTTCATTAAAGATAATAGTGATGGCGTTGCAAAGATAGGATAGGAAGTTATTTTTGTTGCTACCGTTGTTGTGTTTATGTATTTGTTTTCACAAAGTTACTTGTACGCTAATAAATTCTCCAGGATTCCACTTAATTATAAATTGATCAACCATTGAAATTCATAAAAAATGAGAGAATTATTTTTCTGAAGCCGGATTTTTTTTTCTATGTCTTCAATTATTTTTAAAATTCATTTTTATTTTTTCCCGGTGTGATGAAGTAGATTATAATAATGGTGTCAAATTTTTACACAAGGCCAGCAATTTCTTTAGGTGGGGGCGTAAGTCGATTACATCGCCCTAGTGAAAGGATGAAAGGCAAAGTCGATCTTTGTGGGATTTGAGCTCGGAACATGAAGACGGACGAAATACCTATTTTTTTACTACCCACAAGGGATTACACACGGAGGGGACAAACAAGGACAGACAAACGGATTAAGTCGATTATATCGACCCCAGTGCGTAACTGGTACTTATTTAATCGACCCCAGAAGGATGAAAGGCAAAATCGATCTTGGTGGGATTTGAGCTCGGAACATGAAGACGGACGAAATACCTATTTTTTACTACCCTAAAGGGGCTAAACACGGAGGAGACAAACAAGGCCAGACAAACGGATTAAGTCGATTATATCGACCCCAGTGCGTAACTGGTACTTATTTAATCGACCCCGGAAGGATGAAAGGCAAAGTCGACCTCGGTGGAATTTGAACTCAGAACGTAACGGCAGACGAAATACCGCTAAGCATTGTGCTTGGTATGTTAACGATTCAGTTAAGGCTCGCCACCGTAATTGAATAGAATATAAGTTAAAAAGTTTTGCACAAGGCCGGCATGTTCGGGGGAGAAGTCGATTACAGCATCCCCTGTGATCAACTGATACTTATTTTATCGATCCCGAAAGAATGACAGGCAAATTCGACCTCGGCGGAATTTGAACTCAGAACGTAGAGATGGACGAAATGCCGCTCAGCATTTTGTCCGGTTAAGCATTTCAGGTCAACACCGACAAAACAATCCAGGCTAATCGACCAGACATAATTATTAAAGACAGGGAAGAAAATACTTGGAGGTTGATAGATGTAAGTGTTCCCACTGATAAAAATATATCTGTAAAGGAATTTGACAAATTAAGCCAATAGAAAGGGCTGGAAATTGAAATGCAAAAGATGTGGCAGCTTAAAGCAAAAATTGTTCCTGTTATTGTCGATGCCCTTGGTATGATAAAAAAGAGTTGGGGTTAAATAATATCCCAGGAGCACCATACCTCACATAAATCCAAAAGATTGTGCTGACAAGTACAGCCCATATTCTTAGAAAAACCCTATCAATTTAACTGTTTATGTTGTGTTATAGTATATGAATGCACTTCTTTTCTACTCTTCAGTATTTAAACATCTCTTAATCTTCACTTGCCCTAGGACGCTGGGAGTGATCCGGCAAGTGATCGCATTAAAAACGCAAATTAAAATGGTGACGATGATGATGATGATGATGATGATGATGATGATGATGATGATGATGATGACGACGACGACGACGATGACGATGACGACGATGACGATGACGATGACGACGACGATGATGATGATGATGATGATGATGATGATGATGACGATGATGATGACGATGGTGATGATGATGATGATTCACTCAAATATGAATAATGTCGGGGGAGGATGCAAACATACTTCTGTGGAATATCTTAAATCCAATAAGATAAACACAAAACTATATTAAACAAGAAAATTAAGAGATGTTGTATAAACATCATCGAGACACGAGGAACATGAACATTTGCGGATGACTCTTATTCTAAGCTACATATATGTGATTAATAGACGGTTTATAGAAATGTAAACAATTCCATTTGAACGAATGGAGGCATTGTGTGACATAGATACAACAGAACGAATTAAACTTTTGAAAAACAAGCAAAACAAAACGTAATAACCCTTTTCCTTCCAAGTGGTACAGGGCCCTCAGTAACACAGACACAACATTATTTATGCAATACAAGCACCGAACCTCCGCCTCCGGTGGCACAACCTGCAATTCTGCATTAATATTTTTGCCGACCAAGGTAGTGAGCTGCATGCCCTTCCACTTGCCATAGTAAATGCGTGTCACCGTTTATGCCTGGAACCCCTCCAATATGGCGCTGATCACCTCAATTTCAGATGTGTCCAACACTATGAGGGTAACTTTGTTCGCGTATGCTGAAACGGCCCAGAAAAAGGAAATGCTTATGAACGAAAGAAAACTAAATGAAATTTTAGGTACGAACCCAAGTGAAAGTGACAAGCTTCAAACAAACCCTACTCGAACCAAATATAGTGAGTCAAGAAATAAACCTATTGGCAACAGAAACAAAGATTAATATAACAGTGTGAGATTATTGTGATCACTGTACAAATCGATCGTGGAAACATGGAGTTTAAATGTGCGCTAACTCTCATAAAGTTAACGATGGACGGAAAAATCAATCACTTGGTGTCCGGAAAAAATGTAAAACTTAATGATAACGGTGGACCAATGAAAATTATCGTTGGAGTGTATTACACATACTACACAGCATCACTATATCCGAAACACATAACTTTATGAAATAAAGAACTGATTTATGGAGAAAAAGATCAAAGGAATGGAAATTATTACAGCAAACACACTAGTGAACGTAGGGAGACTGGCCATTCTGCTCATCTCCAGACCACTCTGCTTAAGACTTCATGCTAGATTTTATCCACCTAGAGAATTTGACTGAAGCAGGCTCCAAGCTCTGAAATCCTGCCCCGAGAGGCACAATCCACAGTTCTGTCTGAATTTTTTTTTCCAATCTAGGCCACGAGTTGCAAGCCCTTCCACTTGTCATAGTAAATGCGTATCACAGTTTCTGCTTCGAACCCCTCCAATATGGCCCTAGTCACCTCACTTTCAGATGTGTCCAACACTATGGCGGTAACATTGTTCGCGTATGCTGAAACTGCCCTCCTGTGTTCCAGTTCGATCAAGATTCACTGTAGTAACTCGAGCGCGAAGACACATAGAAGAGACGAAAGGAAACTTCTTTGACAGCAATCACTCAATACGAAATGTTTGCGATAGGTGGCCGTTTGGATCGCTGTAGGGGAGCGATCCAGCCTCCGAAAGGTTTAACCTGATCTAAATTAGAACCCGTCGCGCTTTACGATGTTACATGTGGAAGTGGAGGTGGTGGTGGTGGTGGTGGTAGTGGTGGTGGTGTTGGTGGTGGTGGTGGTGGTGGTGGTGGTGCAGGTGGTGGTAGTGGTTGGTGGTGGTGGTGGTTTTCGTGTATAGACCTTTAGAGAATAGCCCTGACTATACTGCCAATGACAATGTTTTTTTTTGTTCCTTCTCGAGCCACGCCTGGCTCATAAGGGCCGGTTTTCCAGTTTCCTTGGCGTATAGGTTCCCCACCTGGACGGGACGCCGGTCCGTCTCAGGTGAGCTGCTAGATGCAGGAGGAAAGAGTGAGAGAGAATTGTGGCGAAAGAGTCAGCAGAATTTCGCCATTACCTTCTGCCGGAGCCGCGTGGAGCTTGGGTGTTAGAACAATGGTCAACCTCTTGGTGGCCGATATATTGCTTTTTTCCCACACTGCATCTTTGTTACCCAGGTCCCATTGCTCTACATTCGTTCTTCCTGTGCTTTATTTTAACTGACACATTTTTGTGTTCCGCATCAAAGAAATCGTCAACATACATTCCCACTGCTTCCAACCTGTATACTATTCTTTTCCTTATGAACTCGACAATCTACTTATTAACCCCATCTTCAATTGATTGTTCTTTAGGGCTAAACCATTACGAAATCTGT
>NW_021828229.1:0-5000 GCF_006345805.1 Octopus sinensis
GAGGGAGGGAGAAAGAGGCAAAACGAAAGATGGGCAGGAAGAGAGAGAGACGGAAACAAAGGAGGGGAAATGAAAGATATTATATAGACAATGAGACAGAGAAAGAGAATGAGGGAGAGAAGGAGAGAGAGAGATGGGGAGGGGAGGGAAGAGATGATGTTCAGTAAATGGCTGGTGAAATCATGATGGATTGTTGCATGCATCGATGGAAAGGGGGTGGAGGGGGAGACGGAGAGAAAAATGTGAGACTACCGGGACGATGGTGTTGGAGGAGGAGGAGGAGGAGGAGGTGGTGGTGGTGGTGGTGGTGGTGGTAGATTTGCTGAGGTGTGTATGTATGTGGGGGTGTAATTTAGCTAGAGCACTTATCGTCAAAATCACTGTCCCTAACAAACACCCCTATCAAGGGGAAGCCCTTTATATGAGGGGGGACAGACAAGCTTGTTAGAAATCGCAGTCAAATTTTCCTTGTTTTACGTATGAGCAATGAGGGTACCTGCCCCGTGTTGGAAAGCCAAACTTAGCAAAGTTCCCCCTTGTTTAGAAATACTGATGTCACATTTGGAATGAGGCCCTCTGCTAGGTCGTGTTCGAAAGCGGGTATAATTTAAGTACCTATTTCTTTACTACCCACGAGGGGCTAAACACAGAGAGGATAAACAAGGACAGACAAACGGATTAAGTCGATTATATCGACCCCAGTGCGTAACAGGTACTTATTTAATCGACCCCGAAAGGATGAAAGGCAAAGTCGACCTCGGCGGAATTTGAACTCAGAACGTAACGGCAGACGAAATACGGCTACGCATTTCGTCCGGCGTGCTAACGTTTCTGCCAGTTCGCCGCCTTATATAATTTAAGTACCAGTTGCGTACTGGAGTCGATCTAATCGACTGTCCCCTCCCCCAAAATTTCCCGCCTTTTGCCTAGCGTAGAAAAGAATATTTTCCGGTTGACTTGGGCAATATACGATCTTGTATTATTGTGTAAAGGCAATACGGTTGGCGAATGATGGTCGTTTTGTCTGCAAACTTTGGCGCAGTGCCTCCAAGTGACGTCAATAATTCTTCATAGCAACCATCTGTTTTCTTCTGGTGTAACATTTCCTGATAAAGGACACCCTGATTTGAAGATGGACTCTTCTCATTCATTGGACGCCAACCATTCCCGTTTTCGTTGGAAACGATTATAGAGAAACCATTTTCCATCATCTGAGGTCGTGTGCTGGAACGAAAACAATTGCAGCGTGGAAGGTGTTTATAAACCATTTAAGAAACACACAAAAACCGCTAGATTCTCTTCAACATTTAGATTTAATTTGTCTGCAGCACGGAGTTTTGTCAGTGAACAGGTCGCGGTCTCAAAGCGACGAAAATATTTTGACAAATTAAACTTGAATGTTGAAGTGAATCGAACGGCTTTTGTGTGTTTCATAAATGGCTTACAAACACCTTCCACACTGCAATTATATATATATATATATATATATATAAACCTTATTCAGCACGGAGTTTTGTCAGTGAACAGGTCGCGGTCTCAAAGCAATGAAAATATTTTGACAAATTAAACTTAAATGCTGAAGTGAATCGAACGGCTTTTGTGTGTTTCTTAAATGGCTTATAAACACCTTCCACGCTGCATTCATCACTTACCGGAAATAAAAAAAAGCGCTCAAATTAATCTTATCAAAAAACACGACAGGATTTTCTCTCCAACGTGATATTTCGTTGTTTCGCCCAATTTGCTTCTTTTGTATTACTTCTTAGTGGAGGCGCAATGGCCCAGTGGTTAGGGCAGCGGACTCGCGGTCATAGGATCGCGGTTTCGATTCCCAGACCGGGCGTTGTGAGTGTTTATTGAGCGGAAACACCTAAAAGCTCCACGAGGCTCCGGCAGGGGATGGTGGTGATCCCTGCTGTACTTTTTCACCACAACTTTCTCTCACTCTTACTTCCTGTTTCTGTTGTACCTGTATTTCAAAGGGCCGGCCTTGTCACTGTCTGTGTCACGCTGAATATCCCCGAGAACTACGTTAAGGGTGCACGTGTCTGTGGAGTGCTCAGCCACTTACACGTTAATTTCACAAGCAGGCTGTTCCGTTGATTCGGATCAACTGGAACCCTCGTCGTCGTAACCGACTGAGTGCTTCCATCCGAGGCTCCGGCAGGGGATGGTGGTGATCCCTGCTCTACTCTTTCACCACAACTTTCTCTCACTCTTACTTCCTGTTTCTGTTGTACCTGTATTTCAAAGGGCCGGCCTTGTCACTGTCTGTGTCACGCTGAATATCCCCGAGAACTACGTTAAGGGTGCACGTGTCTGTGGAGTGCTCAGCCACTTACACGTTAATTTCACGAGCAGGCTGTTCCGTTGATTCGGATCAACTGGAACCCTCGTCGTCGTAACCGACTGAGTGCTTCCATCCGAGGCTCCGGCAGGGGATGGTGGTGATCCCTGCTCTACTCTTTCACCACAACTTTCTCTCACTCTTACTTCCTGTTTCTGTTGTACCTGTATTTCAAAGGGGCCGGCCTTGTCACTCTCTGTGTCACGCTGAATATCCCCGAGAACTACGTTAAGGGTACACGTGCCTGTGGAGTGCTCAGCCACTTACACGTTAATTTCACGAGCAGGCTGTTCCGTTGATTCGGATCAACCGGAACCCTCGTCGTCGTAACCGACGGAGTGCTTCCCATTGAGAAATGGAAACGTGATGGCGATGAACTTACCTGTAATCGCTGAGACAAGACAAGTTCATCTAAATAATACTTCCTGTTTCTGTTGTACAAGGGGCCGGCCTTGTCACTCTCTGTGTCACGCTAAATTTCCCCGAGAACTACGTTAAGGGTACACGTGTCTGTGGAGTGCTCAGCAACTTACGCGTTAATTTCACGAGCAGGCAGTTCCGTTGATTCGGATCAACCGGAACCCTCATCGTCGTAACCGACGGAGTGCTAAAATAAATAAAAAATTACCTCTTAACGTTACTCCTCCACTATTTCGCTCTTTCAATCTTATCTTTCCCATCCTTTCACTTTTGTTTCCTTCTTTCTCGACCATTACTTTCTCAAGGAACTCTCTTCCTTATTTTTTTCTCCTGCTAAACACGATCTTAAATCTTTTAAATCTCGCGCCTCCTCTTAAGCTTACTTCTCGACTAATCCTTTTTTTCTTTAGCTAATTCTCATCCTGTTCCTAAATTGCATGGAGATATCCTTCAAGGTGGGAAATTAAGAACTTGTCGGAACGCCACGTTTATATTCTCTGCGCTTTTACGTCCATGTATGTATGTATGTGTGCATGTATGCACATGAGAAACTGTGTTATTACTAAGTGAGATCTTCTTCATAATGTTATCGCGTATTTTCGTGCATAATGGTTGACAAAACCTCTTCGATAACTGAGCGAAGTAACGTTTCTCCAATTACTCTCTCTTTTTTCTTTTTTACTCTTTTTACTTGTTTCACTACCACCAATACCACAATCACCATCCCCATCACCATCAAAACCACCACCACTACTACTATCACTACCACTACCGCAAACGCAATCACCACAACATACCGTCAGCACCACCACCACCAACAACAACATCAGAATCCTCATCAGCTATCCATCACCACCCAACCTCCCACACCAATCACCCCACCATCATCATCACCACCACCACAACCATCATCCCCACTGCGGCCATGCTGGAGCACCGCCTTTAATCGAGCAACTCGACCCCGGCACTTATTCTTTTGTAAGCCCAGTACTTATTCTATCGGTCTCTTTTGCCGAACCGCTAAGTAACGGGGACATAAACACACCAGCATCGGTTGTCAAGCAATGCTAGAGGGACAAACACGGACACACAAACACACACACATACATATATATATATATATACATATATACGACGGGCTTCTTTCAGTTTCCGTCTACCAAATCCACTCACAAGGCTTTGCTCGGCCCGAGGCTATAGTAGAAGACACTTGCCCAAGGTGCCACGCAATAGGACTGAACCTGGAACCACGTGGTTGGTAAACAAGCTACTTACCACACAGCCACTCCTGCGCTGTGTGAGACTTCCCAGACTTAGCAACTGGCAATACAATGTTGTACGATGCAATCAACCCGTCATTCTCCTGTTTACTAGTTTCCTGGAGTAGCGTGTTCAATGTTTGTATTTGCTTTTTGAAAGAGGAGCTCAGTTGCAAAAAGTATGATAACAGCTTGTCCTTCTTTTCAGAATGCTTTGTATCAAAGTGATACTTCAAGCGTGAAGGTTTCATTGCTTCGTTGGTCAATGTTTGATGGCAAAGAAGGCACATTAGTAACTGACAGTTCTGAGTAGAGGGAATAAATCCAAGCGATAAATAATTACTACTGTACTGTAGACAAATTTTCTTGACTGGAAGCATCAATAAAGTGAAAATGTGAAAACGAATTTCTATAGACGGCATCAGAAAGGCAGTATGGTATTCCCAAAGAGAAGAAGATGTCAATAGAACAGAGTCAGATAACACGTCTTTACTGGAGCAAATACGGATCAAGTTCGTTTGGCCGCCAGCATTTCAAAAATTAAAGTTTATCGAAAATTTTAGAATTAAGCAAATTAATGTACCTTTCCAAGCTAAACTGCTGAAGTTATTCAACTTTTTTCCAGAAAAATGTTTTTAAAAAGTTATAGAGGTTTTAACGTTTGATCATTTTCACCCAGTCAAGAAGCACGTAAGAGAAAGTTGTGGTGAAAGAGTGCAGTAGGGTTCGCCACTACCGGAGCCTCGAGGAGCTTTAGGTGATTTCCCTCAATAAACACTCACAACGCCCGGTCTGGAAATCGAAACCGCGATCCTACGACTGCGAATCCGCTCTCCTAGCAACTGGGCCACTGCACCTCCACATACTACATATGATTAAATATCAAAAAGACTATCGTTATATGAATATTTCGTCACTGATACTCTGCCCAACCTGTTAGTATCTAGCACCGTGCTTCCGGTTCTATTTCAATA
>NW_021828229.1:7500-8970 GCF_006345805.1 Octopus sinensis
ACACCGCCACTACTCCCACCTTACTTCACCTCATCTTCTACCCCACCCCCACCCCACCCCGCCCCGCCATTCGCCACCCCACCCTTGTCGGTCATTAGGTGCAGCTTCATTTCAAAGGGTTCTTTTTTCTCTTCCTATGCTTTCTGTGGCGAGGAGCGCTTACGCTGGAGATAGTATTTCTCAATGATGTTTCTGTCGTTGTTGTTGTTGTTGCTCTTGTTGTTGTTGTTGTTGTTGCTGGAGTTTTGGGATCTTTGAAATTTTTTTTCCAATTACCAGAATTTCTTTAAAAATTCTCTACACAGATAGGCGCAGGAGTGGCTGTGTGGTAAGTAGCTTGCTAACCAGCCACATGGTTCCGGGTTCAGTCCCACTGCGTGGCATCTTGGGCGAGTGTCTTCTGCTATAGCCCCGGGTCGACCAATGCCTTGTGAGTGGATTTGGTAGACGGAAACTGAAAGAAGCATGTCGTATATATGTGGTGTGTGTGTGTGTGTTTATTTGTCTGTGTTTGTCCCCCTAGCATTGCTTAACAACCGATGCTGGTGTGTTTACGTCCCCGTTAATTAGCGGTTCGGCAAAAGAAGACCGATAGAATAAGTACTGGGCTTCCAAAAAAAGAATAAGTCCCGGGGTCGATTTGCTCGACTAAAGGCGGTGCTCCAGCATGGCCGCAGTCAAATGACTGAAACAAGTAAAAGAGAGAAAAGAGTAAAGAGAGATACAGTCGTACGTGCTGATTAAGAAAATCACGTTCATTAAATCTAGAAATTAATGATTAAAAATCTTGGTCACGGTGGACACATGTTTTGTTTGTATTTTATGTTTGTTTGTTTTTTTGGTGGTGGGGGTAAATTGGGAAGCAGGAGTGTCTGTGCGATAGGAAGCTTGCTTCTCAACTACATGGTTCGGGGTCTCATTCCCCCAGCAAGGCACCTTGAGAAAATGTTCTACTGTAACCGCGGTACACCACCCAGAAGTTGTTGTTGACAAACAACGGCAGTAATTTTATTCAGCTGAATACACGTCATTGATTGGTTGAAATTCCCGAAATACGACAACTTTAACAAGAAATAACTTCCAAAATACAGAATTTTCTCAACAACGCCAAGAGTAAAAGATGCTTTATGTGACACATTCTACCAGTATACGAAAGTTGAAAGTGTTTAGTTTTAAAAAATTATTTGTTAAATCTGTCGGTCACAAGGTAAAGATCCGAACTCGGAATGTGGGACCACCAACCAGGCCTTTCGGGAAACCTTTAAAGCTAAGATATTTTCAGTAACCCCTGTTATATGTATATATAGAGTCAAGGTACAATACGTTCTTGTTTGCTAGAAAGAAGAGTTAAAACTCTCCGTAACCACGCATGTTCGTTTGGAAGTCGCGGGGCCTTCAGTTGTCCGTATGCCAAATCAATTCGAAAGTATTGGTCGGTCCGGGATTGTGGTATAAGTAACTTGCCCAAAG
>NW_021828230.1:2500-5000 GCF_006345805.1 Octopus sinensis
ATATATGTATATATATATATATGTATATATATTATATGTTATATATATATATATATATATATAGATATTATATATATATATATATATATATATATATATATATATATATACATATATATCTACAGGATGGTCCAAAGTCACGCAACGAAACATCTGACATTTTATTTATATTCCGTTAATGATTGCGTTATTATTACGAGCATTGGGGTCGATATATAATCGACTTGTCCCCGTCCCCGAAATTTCAGGCCTTGTACTTTTAGTAGAAAGGATAATAATAATAAAAATGATAATAATAATGATAAATTTTATCATTATTAAGGCGACTAGCTGGCAGAACTGTTAGCACGCCGGACAGAATGCTTAGCGGCGTTTCGTCCGACTTTACGTTCTGAGTTCAAATTCCGCCGCGGTCGACTTTGCCTTTCATCGTTTGAGGGTCGATAGAATAAATACTTAGTAATGGGAGAATGAATACCAATAGAGTGCTGTGGTCGCAGTAATCGATTACTCACTCCCGCAAATTCCAGGCCAGCAATTCCGAGGAGTGGTAAGTCGGTTACATCGACCCCAGTGTTCAACTGGTACTTATTTTATCGACCCCGAAAGGATGAAAGGCAAAGTTGACCTCGACGGAATTTGAGCTCAGAACGTAAAGACAGACGAAATGCTGCTGAGAATTTTGCCTGGTGAGCTAACGATTCTGCCCGCTCTCGAGTATCACCTAAAAACTTGTCTCTGGATTCCTTCAATTCGTGTCAACAATAACAGTCAGTTCCAGCCCTAAGCTTTCTTTTGACCAACTCTAATTCGGTATCAAATGACGTTGAGGTGTGGTAGAATTATGGTGTGTGTGTGTGTGTGGTGGTGGTGGTGGTGGTGGTGGGGGTTGTAAGAACGAAGTTTGATTGATTTTAAAATCCAAACATTTTTACGGCAGAACGTGAAAAAAATATTGCAAATGAGAAGTGTCATCTGGGTTAAACCAATGAAGGGATACATGACAAAAAAGGACCAATCAGGGATCGGTATTTGTCTAAACCAATCAGGATAGAAATGCAGGAGTTGAACAGGGAAGACTAATTATAGTTAGAAAGGGAGGGGGACTAGCTAAGTGGGGTGGGGAAGGAAAAAAAAACTAAAATGAGAAATACATGGAAATAAGCAGGAACTACCAAAACCTCTGGTGTTGCGATTCTGGTACCATAAGAACTACCAAAATACCTGGCACCACGACTCTGATCCTGAAAGATCTGCTATAACCTTTGGTACCACGAAATTTTGGTACCAAAACAACTAACAAAATCTCTGGTACCACGATTCTGGTACCCAAGGAACTACAAAAATTTCCGGTGTCATCAATATGGCACCAAAAGTACTACTGAAATCTCTGGTACCACGACTTTGGCATTAAAAGAACTCCTAAAACTTCTTGTACAACGACTCATATACCATAAGAGCAACAAAAATCTCTAGTAGCACGTCTTTGGTACCAAAAGAACAACCAAAATATCTGTTGCCACGACTCTGGTCCTGAAAGAACTACTATAATCTTTGACACCGTGCAATTCTAGTACAAAAAGAACATATAAAATCTCAGGTACCATGATTCTGCTAACAAAAGAACTACAAAATTCTCTGGTGTCACCAATATGGCACCAAAAATACTACTGAAATCGCTGGTACAAAGACTTTGGTATTAAAAGAACTACTAAAATATTTGGTATAACGATTAACGTATCAAAAGAACTACAAACATCTCTGGTAGTCCAATATCTCATACCAGGACTTTGGTACAAGGCGAACTGCCGAAATTTTTGGTACCAGGTCTTTTGAAAATTTGAAACTGAAGCACAAAATACCACTGGGGCGGGTGTTACTTCTTGTACGGTAGAAGAAATATTAGAGATGAGTAAGGGGAGAGAGCAGAGAGACAGGGATAGAGTGAAAGAGAGAGGGAAGAGAGAGAGAGAGAGCGGAGAGAGATAAAGGAGAAAGAGAGGATGTGTGTGTGTAAGAAGGAGGGTATGTTTATGAGAGAGAAAATAACTAAAGAATCGAGAAAGAGAGAGAGGGAGAGAGACGGGATCGAGAGAAGAGAGAGAGAGAGAGAGGGAGAATGTGTGCGCGTGTGTGTGAGAAAGACAGAAAGTAGCTAGTTAAGTACAATGGAGAAAGAGATAAAGTAAAAAGAGAGAGACAGGGAGATAAAGAGCGGTTGTGTGCGGGAGAGAGAAAGTAACTAGGTGAGGACAATCGAGAAAGAGAGAGAGAGATAGAGTGAGAGAGAGGGCGTGTGGGTAAGAGAAAAAGAGAGAGTGTGTGAGAGAGAGAGAGAGAGAGAGAAAGAGAAATGAAAAGGGTGTGAGTGTGAGGAAATAGCTAAAGACAATCAAGAAGAGAGAGGTAGAGAGGAGGGAGAGAGGCAGAGGAGGGAGAGAGGCAGAGGAGGGAGAGAGGGAGAGAGAGAAGAGATGAAGCAGACTTATAAAACCGATAA
>NW_021828231.1:0-9035 GCF_006345805.1 Octopus sinensis
AAGAAGAATATTTTGAGTTTTTCGTTTTCAAATTTCCGATTTCCAAATTAGAATATATAATTCTAAAGCGTTTTCCAAATTTAAGTGTATGGTTGCTGTATGGGCCCGTACAATGTTTTTCAGGGATACGAAATGAGCATCCGATACCTAACATACTTAAGTCAACAACAAATACTTACTTTAATGGCCCATGATACCACAAATCTTGACATAAAATGACTTAACTGATCTTATAAAAGTTGTCCTATTAATTTAGACATGGCCTTGGTCAATCTTTGGTCGAACCATATCTAAGTTATCGGCGAAAGTAAAGAAAACGCTCTCCCGGTGTTTAGGGTTAGGGTTAAGGTTTGGGGCTAGGGTTTGGGCTTAGTCTTCGTCTTTTGTTTTTTTTCGTAAACTTTCCCTATATATAAAACCAAAACGCACATATGTATGTGTATGAGTGTGTTTGTTCTTCTCCACTGCTTGACAACCGCTCTTTTCACGTACCGGTACCCTAGCAGTCATTAGAGATCGATAGAATAAGTAATATATTTTAAAAAGTCTCCTAAGGGTGGTATCCCAGCATGGCCGTAGTCCAATGTCTAAAGCAAATGAAAGGGTTTTTGTTACGCCGAAAACGGGCGGTGTACGTATTCGTTACCTCCGCTAAGGTATCTAATATTTCAAGCATAATTCGAACTAAATACATTTAGCTATTGGCTTCAATAATTAAATTCATTTATTGAATTCAATTATTATTTTTTGCAGTTTTGGCATTTCGTCCATCTTTACGTTCAAATACCGCCAAGGTCGATCGACTTTGCCTTTCATTCTTTTGGCGTCGATCAAGAAACTATCAGTTGAACATCGATGCTATAGACTAGCTTTCTACCCCTAAATTGCTGGCCTTTTGCCAAAATTTGAAAACCATTACAATTTGTTGCTTTTTCTTTTGTGGTTAAATTCTTGAAAACTGTAGATTCTCGTTCTTTTCAAGGCCCAATTCCTATCTATAACAATATAACGATATAAAATTTTCAATCGGAAACTTGGAGTCGTATTTTATAAAACCAAAAGAAAAAGCAAAGGAACCAAATTTGGCACAAAACGCTAACTACCCACAGTCTGCTTACTTTATCTTATTATTGTTTTTTTTTTTTTGGGGGGGGGGGGTTGTGTATTTAATCTAAATCCTGTTGGTTTCAAATTCCAAGGAAAAATCAATAAAAAATACAAGACACTGGAGTTATATTAAGTTTCCTTTTTGTTACCCTAAAAAATATCTTGTGACTTAGAAATCATTATTTTAATTATTAACGGACATTTGGCACAGTGAAGAAAAAAAAAGGGTTTTCTTAACCCTATTACAACAGAGAACGAGAGAGACGGGGGGAGGGGGAGAGAGGGAGAGAGAGAAAGATAGAGAGAAAGAGAGAGAGAGAAAGAGAGAGAGAGATAGAGAGAGATAGAGAGAGAGAAAGTGAGAGAGAAAGAGAGAGAGAGAGAAAGAGAGAGAGAGAATGAAAGGGAGAGAGGCAGAAAAAGGAATACGTTTTAAAGAACACTTTTAAGGGTATTTTAGTTTGCTACGATAACTGTGTGTGTGCGTGTATATATATATATATATATGCGTGCGTGTGTGTGTGTGTGAGTGTGTGTGCATGTGTGTTTCTACAAACCTAGCCTTCTATAACCACTCAATTATCTTGCTCATTTCACGCTGCTCCTCGAATGAAACGGTCTTAATTGATACTCTTAGCTAAATCGCAATTCTTTCCTTCTCACATATCTTATGTCGGTACCTTACCATCTTCGTAATTTTAAATTCTTCCTTTTCTTTCATTAATATCAGTCAATTTACATTAAAAGACAGAGAGAAAGAGTAAATATTTCTAGAAAACACGTTAAAGTATTTTCTTGAACCATATAGAATATATGAACCGATCAAATTCTTGTAGTTTGTTGTTCATTTTTTTTTCCTTGTTGACGAAGGAGTTGCTCCCTAATCACATGATCCCGGGTTCAGTCCTACAGAGAGTCAAATGTCTTCTACTACAAAACCTGGGCCGGCATAAAACCTTGTGAGTGGTTTTCTTTCACAGCGACTGAAAACAATTCCTCATATATATATATGTGTATGTGTGTGTGTGTGTGTGTGTGTGTGTGTGTGTGTAGAGTGTGTGTGTGTGTGTGTATGTGTGGGTGGGTGTGTTCTTTTATTCTTTGGTCTCAGTTAATTGACTGAGGCCATGCTGGAGCACCGCCTTAAAGGGTTTTAGCCGAAGAAATCTATCTAAGGACTTATTCTTTTGTAAGCCTAGTACTTTTTCTATCGATCTCTTAAGCAGAACGGCTTATGTACGGGGATGTAAACACAGCAGTAGTGGTTGACAAGCAATTGTGTGTGTATGTGGGGGACAAACGCAGACACAATGAACCTGACACACACACACACACATATATATATGTATATACGATGGGCTTCTTTTAGTATCCTTCTACCAAATCAACTCACAAGACTTTGATCGTCCCAACGTTGTAGTAGAAGACACTTATCCAAGAGACCACCCAGTGGAACTGAATCCGGAACCCGGAAACACGTGGTTGAGAATAAAGTACCTTACCATACAGACACGACTGCTCCTACTTATATATATATATATATATATGATAGATCGGTAGTCACTACACACATTTTTTTCTCCCCTTGTTTCTCTTCTTGTTTTTTGTTCTGTGTCTCTTTCTGTAGAAGAGCGTAGGCTCGAAATGTAAAAGACTTTTTCTGTTCCTGAGCGTTATACTAATACATCTGTTAGTTTTGTACACCACCTGTCTTCGTCTTTTGTTTTTTTCGTAAACTTTCCCTATACATAAAACCAAAACGCACATATGTATGTGTATGAGTGTGTTTGTTCTTCTCCACTGCTTGACAACCGCTCTTTTCACGTACCGGTACCCTAGCAGTCATTAGAGATCGATAGAATAAGTAATATATTTTAAAAAGTCTCCTAAGGGTGGTATCCTAGCATGGCCGTAGTCCAATGTCTAAAGCAAATGAAAGATGAAAGATGTATTTCTCTCAGCCACTTACTGGCACTCCGTCGGTTACGACGACGAGTGTTCCAGTTGATCCGTTCGACGGAACAGCCAGCTACTTATATTAACATGCAAATAACCGAGCACTCCACAGACAAGCGGCTAAACACAGAGCGGACAAACAAGGACAGACAAACGGATTAAGTCAATTACATTGACCCCAGTGCGTAAATGTTACTTAATTTATCGACCCCGAAAGGATGAAAGGCAAAGTCGACCTCAGCGGAATTTGAACTCAGAACATAAAGACAGATGAAATACCGCTAAGCATTTCGCCCGGCGTGCTAACATTTCTGCCAGCTCGCCGCCTAAACGTGTACCCTTAACGTATTTATCAGAGAGATTCAGCGTGACACAGAATCTAACAAGGCTGACCCACTGAAACGCAAGTCCAACTCATTTTTGACAGCTGAGTGGACTGGAGCAATTTGAAAGAAAATGTCTTTTCCAAGGATACAACGAACTACCGGAAATTGAACTCCCGACCTTACTATTGTGAAACCTAACCACTAAGTCATGTGACGTTACGCAGTAACCTACACCTAAATTGGATGGGAATGTAAGTCAGTTGATCGAACCACTGAATATTGAACGTGGAAATCAATGAGAATGCATTTTCTCGCGTTACGTATATATATTTGTGCAGGAGGCGCAATGGCCCAGTGGTTAGGGCAGCGGACTCGCGGTCATAGGATCGCGGTTTCGATTCCCAGACCGGGCGTTGTGAGTGTTTATTGAGCGAAAACACCTAAAAGCTCCACGAGGCTCCGGCAGGGGATGGTGGTGATCCCTGCTGTACTCTTTCACAACAACTTTCTCTCACTCTTACTTCCTGTTTCTGTTGTACCTGTATTCAAAGGGCCGGCCTTGTCACTCTCTGTGTCACGCTGAATATCCCGAGAACTACGTTAAGGGTACACGTGTCTGTGGAGTGCTAGCCATTTACACGTTAATTTCACAGCAGGCTGTTCCGTTGATTCGGATCAACCGGGACCCTCGTCGTCGTAACCGACGGAGTGCTTCCAGAGAGATATATTTGTGCCTTTATTGGCTGCCTTCTCGATATCATCTTTCGTATCCTATTATTTTTATATAATATACTATTAATTTATCCATGATATCACTTTAAGATTTTCTCAGATATGTATTAGTATTAACTTATTCCAAATAGAGCATCTATAATATCGAATGAGCACATTTAACAATGATGTGCGGAGAAAATATCAGTATTCTGGTTTTAAAAAACAATATTTTAGCTCATGACACTTCTCTGCTTACCCTTTAAACATCGAAGCTAATGCGCAGTAAAACTACGAAAGGGCGGCGCAGTAACATTACGAAATGTTGTGGGTTACTTCAGAAGGTACGTAAGCAACAAATGAATAAAACTTGAAATAAAATTCAAGTCAAGATATAAATGTAGGAGCAGGCGTGGCTGTGTGGTAAAAAGCTTACTTCCACGCATGTGTCGGGTTATTTGCTCTCTGGATTTTCTAAGAGTCGAACTTAGTTTTTTGTGTTGCTTAGAAGATGTACTCAGACACTGATGGGTCTGAGTTGTCGTCGTCGTCGTCGGAGGAGGAGGAGCTGGTAAGGGCGGTCATAAAGATGGAAGGAGTGTTGAAGACAAGGAGTTTTGCTGAAGCCACGGAGGTGAAGCGAAGGGAGCTGTACTTGGCTGGTCTGAAGGTGAATGAGAAGATGGCTCATAAGCTGGGCGGCGACGTGAAGTTGTCGCTCCCCAAAGGAATTATGGAGAGGATGGAGAAGAAAACGATCACCTATAAGGTGTACTCGTTGAAAGGGAAAAAATGCAGAACAGTTGGAGGCAGAAGTGGAAAAGGCGCTGAGGGAACGATCAAAGGAGATAATGTACATAACCAAAGGAAGAAGATATGGGACAATGATCATCCAATTTAGGACAGTAAAGGAGGCGAGGAGGCTGGCGAGTGTGGCAGGGAAAACAGAGGAAGTAGTGCTTCTGCCCACATACCTTGGAAGAAAGACTTCCAAGGCGAGGGTAGAAGCAATTCCACCGGATATAGAAGTGGCTTGGGTAGCGGCAGCTGTCCTTGTTGGAAGCGAGGAGAAGGTGGCTGCCACCAAGCCACAGAACCGCACGTCCGGTTTTACCTTCCGCGTTTAACGGACATTGGAGCATGGATCAAGCAGAGACCTAGGCTGGGAGACTGGCAATTGGAGTGCCGTCAGGCACTTCAGCTACTCTCTTGAGCGGGCAATGCCGGCAGCAGGTGTACCACCCTCGATTTTTATAGAGGATTAGTGGGCTTTATGTCCGTAGATGCCTTGCGAGAGACTCTGGGCTACGAGGAAAATCAGTTGATCAACCTGTTCAGGAGAACGTTCAGGCCGGTGTATCTGGATAATTACTAGAAATCCTTGGCTTAGCAGTGCTTCTGTGCGGCGTTACCTGATCGAGACAAACTGTCAAGGCCCGGAAGTGCCGTCTCGCCGACATGTCAGGACAGGGAAACCGTCTTGCACGCATTTGTGGAGTGTTCGAAATTGAAGGGACTTATAGTTTTCGCAGAACAACTGTTGTCACCGATGGGAAGAGTAAAGCTATCGGCTGAGTCTATCATCGAGATTGTGCCGTCTCCATCCTTTAACAGGGAAAGGAAGGCTTGTTTTTTTCTGCGTAGTAACCATATTGAAAGAAACAGTATGGAAGACGCGTGTGAGAGGGATAGTGAGAAGTACCTTCGTCTCTGGCCAGGGGTTGATAAACTTTTTCCGTTACCACTTCTTAAGTAAGATCAGGCTGGAGAAGTGTTGCCTGTCGCTGAGTACGTTTGTAAAAAGATGGAAGCTTGTTGCAAGCAAGTTGAGAGTGACCGGAACTAGATGAGTGGAGTCAGTGGTAGAAAGCAAAGGTTCTACCCAGATGGCTGGATTCCTTTCCTTCCGAGGCAAATTGTTGATTTTTCGCAACAATATTTATGTAAATAATTTTATTAATTACATCTGTAATCATATCTTTCATACCAACATTAATTTTTAACTAATAAGCAAGCCTCTTCACTCTTTGTGTTTGTCTGTCTTTGTTCGTCCCATCTGTGTACCGCCTTTATGGCAAATTACATGAAATAAAGAAGCTTGTTTCCCAACCACATGGTGCCTGGTTCAATCCCACTGCGTGGCAACTTGGTCATGTGTTTTCTAGTATAGCCTCGGGCAGAACAAAATCTCGTGAGCAGATTTGGTTGACGGAAACTGAAAGAAGACCGTCTTATATACAAGAGTATGTGTGTGTTTTTGTTTGTTTGTTTGTTCCCCCATCACCGCTTGATAACCGGTGCTGGTATGTTTAAGTCCATGTAATTTAGCGGTTCGGCTAATGGTATCGATAGAATAAGTACCTGGCTTTTAAAATGGTCCTGGGGTCGTTTTGTTCGACTGAAACCATTCAAGCCGGTTCTCCTGCATGACCGCAGTCAAATAACGGAATTATGTAAAAGAATGTGCGCGTGTGTGTGTGTGTGTGTGTGTGTCGCGCGGGTATTTTCGGGATGAAAACCCCCAAATAATTACAAAGAATACAGAGAGTAGCATATCTTTCTATTTTCTTTTTTTTAAACAGCATAATTGGTTAAAATGACCGACACGTGTTTCTGTTGCATAAAATATGCGCTGCTTTATATACAACCCGCGCCTACATTCTCGTTCTTTCCACTAACTCTTACGGTATTCGGCTGGATAATTCATCCTTATATACTCATCACACACACACATACACACTCACAAACACACACACACACACACATACACACATCTGTATTGTATACATATATCTTATATAATTGTTTATAACCATACATATATATATTTACATATACATAAATATGTGTGTGTATATATATACGCACATACACAAACATATATAATATATAGATTTAGAGAGAGAGAGAGAGAGAATATTTTGACACAAAGGTAAGTTGAGATTCACTGTTTTAGTGATATGATGTTTCCTATTGTCACGATAGCGGCTGAAATCATACATTGTTAGCCATATCTAAGTCTCACACGCACACACACACGCACACACCACACACACACACCACACACACACCCACACACACACACACACACACAGAAAAATAAAATTGTTGCAGACAGACGGACTTCTATTTTCACGTTCAGAATTGTCAATATGATTAATGGAAACCGCGTAAGCACCGACCATCGATAAAAGAAGAAGGTAAAAAAAAAAGGAAAAAAAAAGAAAAAGAAAATGGAAAACTTTCTGAGGGAATAAATATTCTTATTCATATGAGATGAAACTGAAGCTCCGTTTGCATATGTATAAATCTATATCGGTATGAGGCAGTTGTCTGAGAATGGAAATTATATGAGTGTACCTATGTATGCATGTATGTATTATGTGTGTTTGTGTAGGAATATGCGTAACTTTGGATTTGTATATATATCTCCTGTTTTTGAAAACATGCTCCTTCTTTTTTACCACTTTCGCCTTTTCAGTATGTGACCTCGTGAAGACCACTTGCATTTTTTCCCTCTGTCCTCCCACCTCGGGATCTTTATTTCTCCTATGTTTCCGACGAAGAGCTCCGCTCGAAACGTCATACCCTTCTTCTTCCCTTAGCGTCCAATAATACTTTATTTGTTCCATATCCTCGCGTTGTTGTCTTTTTGTTTTCTTGTTTGGATTAACTTTATATATATATATATATATATATATATATGTATGTATGTATGTATGTATGCATTTATGTATGACTAGTGGGATCTCTGAATATTTCGTGGAATTAATAGTAAAACTATTGGGCTATTTCTTAAAACTTTATCCAAAATACCTGAAAGCGTAGCCTGTGTTGTGTCTGTATGGAAAGATAGTCGCTCATCTGCTACTCATTGAAAAGTGAAAGAAATTGGAATATTTAATGCACCTTATATATGCACTTTATATACTTTATGTACAATTTTATAGACTTAATACACAGCACTCATAAAATAAATATTCACTCTTATTTTTCTATTTTCCCCATAAACAACCAAAAGAAAAAATCCCGTACATATGATACAATCTTTAGTTTAATTGAATATATGTGCCATGTATATAAGCGTCAATATTTCACGGAATTGCATTTATGCGCATGCGTAAGTGATGGGTGATATATAAAAAGTTAGTTCAATTAATAAGAATACACTTTTCACTATCCAATCACCACCACCACCACCACCATCACCCACCATTAACAGCCCCTCCATCATCTTCTCTCTTCCCTTTTCTCTCTCCCTCATGTCTCCACCTTCAATCTCTCTCTCCCCTCTCTCTCCTCTCTCTCTCTCTCTATCTTTGTTTAACCTCACCATCAGAACATCACCCCTCTGCTAAAATTGCATTTGTAACTCTGCTCTATATCATTACCTTCAACTAACTTTTTTGATGACGTAACTAATATTACATTCCTTCTATCTCACGTCATGGACGCTTCTCTCTCCCCCTTTTTCTTTTTCCTTCTTTCGATCTTACTCTTCACTTTCTTTTCCTCTCTCCTTTGTCTTTCTCCTCTTGTTCAATTTCAACTAATTACTTGAAAGTGTTGCAATTATGTTCCCTCTACCTCACGTCATGGACGGTTCTCTCTCCCTCGTTTTCTCTCTCTATTTTTCTTTCTCCCTCTTTTCTCTAATCACGTGAATGCGTTACCGACGGGCTAAGTATCGCAATGACAAGCAAAAAGGATTATAAGATTATGAGCATGCACAGTAGTAGGGTTTTGTTTTCTTTATAATTTATCTTGAATTTTATTTTCCTCTCCAGGAGTCACTAAGTGGTGGATAATGCAAACACAGCAACATCATTGTCGAGCGGTGGTGGAAGGACAAATACAGACAGAAAGAAACACACACTCATATATATATATATATATATAATATATATATATAATATATATATATATATATATATA
>NW_021828232.1:0-2500 GCF_006345805.1 Octopus sinensis
GCAGTGGACTCGCGGGTCTTAGGATCGCGGTTTCGATTCCCAGACCGGGCCTTTGTGAGTGTTTATTGAGCGGAAAACACCTAAAGCTCCACGAGGCTCCGGCAGATGGTGGAGATCCCTGCTGTACTCTTTCACCACAACTTTCTCTCTCAGTCTTACTTCCTGTTTCTGTTGTGTCCTGTATTTCAAAGGGCCGGCCTTGTCACTCTCTGTGTCACGCTGAATATCCCCGAGAACTGCGTTAAGGGTACACGTGTCTGTGGAGTGCTCAGCCACTTACACGTTAATTTCACGAGCAGGCTGTTCCGTTGATTCGGATCAACCGGAACCCTCGTCGTCGTAACCGACGGAGTGCTTCCATACCATGTTGCTGCTGTTCTGTGTTTCCTATGTAGGATCCATTGCAGGAGATGGAACAGACCTCCCCTGTAAATCGTGACCAAGCAGACAAAGAATTGGCAGAGTTCCAACCATGTTAATAAGGCGCAGGAGTGGCTGTCTGGTAAGTAGCTTGCTAACCAACCACATGGTTCCGGGTTCAGTCGCACTGCGTGGCACCTTGGGCAAGTGTCTTCTGCTATAGCCCCGGGCCGACCAATGCCTTGTGAGTGGATTTGGTAGACGGAAACTGAAAGAAGCCCGTCGTATATATATGTATGTGTGTGTGTGTTTGTGTGTCCGTGTTTGTCCCCCTAGCATTGCTTGACAACCGATGCTGGTGTGTTTACGTCCACGTTACTTAGCGGTTCGGCAAAAAGAGACCGATAGAATAAGTACTGGGCTTACAAAAAGAATAAGTCCCCGGGGTCGAGTTGCTCGATTAAAAAAGGCAGTGCTCCAGCATGGCCACAGTCAAATGACTGAAACAAGTAAAAGAGTAAAAGAGTACTACTGATGATGATGATGATGATGCTGATGGTGTTCCAAGAGAGGAAGTTTGGAGACATTTTACACTTCCTTCCACCCCCCACCCCACCCCACCCTCGGCCTTGCTTTCATCCACTTCCTTACTCCCGACCGCCCTTAACCCCACCCCACACCACACCACTAACACTTCCTTGTTCCCCCCCCCGGCCCCCCGCACCCCGCTCGCCGAACCCTCTATGACTAAACAAGAACTTCTTCAGAATGTTCTGGAATGTGGGCCCCCCCCACCCTCACGGAGGAAGAACTGCACCACCCAGGTTTACACCCTACACCCCACCCTGCACCACTCCACCCCCACCCTGCGAGGTTCCTCAGCCACGCTCTCCCTCACCACCACCACCGCCACCACCACCACCATTCCAAGGACAGGGTGAGCCTTGCAGTGATGGCGGCAGTGGCTGTGGGGGATTATGGTAGTGGTGGTGGTAGTGGTGGTGGTTGCGCTTCTGGAAGACACCTCCGGGGTGGGGGGGACTAACAGTTATACTATATATGCGTTATGTGGGTGGTGCCCTCCCCGTCACCGCCGACTCCACCATTCGTCACCTGCCCCCCCCCGGAAGTTTCGCATGTGTGTCAGTTTGTGTGTGTGTGTGTGTGGTGTGTGTGTGTGTGTTTGTGTGTGTGTGTGTATGAGAGAGAAAGAGAGAGTGAGAGAGAGAATATGTGTGTCAGTGTGTCACCGAATATCTCTCTTTTACTTGTTTCTGTCATTTGACTGCGGCCATGCTGGAGCACCGCCTTTAATCGAGCAACTCGACACCGGGACTTATTCTTTTGTAAGCCCAGTACTTATTCTATCGGTCTTTTTTGCCGAACCGCTAAGTAACGGGGACGTAAACACACCAGCATCGGTTGTCATGCAATGCTAGGGGGACAAACACAGACACACAAACATACACGCACATTATATATATATATATATATATATATATATATATATATATATATAAATATATACGACGGGCTTCCTTCAGTTTACGTCTACCAAATCCACTCACAAGGCTTTGGTCGGCCCGAGGCTATAGTAGAAGACACTTGCCCAAGATGCCACGCAGTGGGACTGAACCCGGAACCATGTGGCTGGTTAACAAACTACTTACCACACAGCCACTCATTATGGGACAATGCTGCAGCCTTTATCAATAGCCACAGGAGTGGCTGTGTGGTAAGTAGCTTGTTTACCAACCACATGGTTCTGGGTTCAGTCCCACTGCGTGGCACCTTGGGCAAGTGTCTTCTACTATAGCCTCAGGCCGACCAAAGCCTTGTGAGTGGATTTGGTAGACGGAAACTCAAAGAAGCCCGTCGTATATATGTATATATATATATATGTGTGTGTGTGTGTGTTTGTCCCCCTAGCATTGCTTGACAACCAATGCTGGTGTGTTTATGTCCCCGTTACTTAGCGGTTCAGCAAAAGAGATCAATAGAATAAGTACTGGGCTTACAAAAGAATAAGTCCCGGGTTCGAGTTGCTTGATTAAAGGCGGTGCTCCAGCATGGCCGCAGTCAAATGACTGAAACAAGTAAAAGAGTAAAAGAGTAAAAGAGGGCAAAAGTGGGAAGATGA
>NW_021828233.1:0-2500 GCF_006345805.1 Octopus sinensis
ATGATCATGATGATAATGATGATAATGGGATGATGATGTTGACGATGGTGGTACACTTGTACTGGTGATGATGATGACGGTGTTGGTGGTGATGGTGCTTGTGCTGTTGATGATGTTGATGATGAGGAGGAGGATGGCGACGACGATGACGACGATGACGACGAGCGTGATGGTGATGATGACGATGATGACGACGACGACGATGACGAAGACAATGATGATAACGATGGTGGTGGTGGTGGTGCTTGCGCTGGTGATGATGTTGATGATCATGAGGAGGATGAGGATTGCGACGACTCTAGTGATTAGTCAAGAGTTCAACAACCAAAAGACGTAAACAAAAAAAAAAATCTTCTTTAAATCCTCTGTAATATATCAGAAATGCAAAGGCAAATAGAATCACCACGAAACATAGCACCACCCAAAGCCATCTCTTGCTTTTACTACTGCTTGTTAATGGTGAACTCCCTCAAAAGAATTTCCGACTACATTAGCTCCAGGAGTCAACGCCTACTAACATACTAAACTAACCAACAGAAAAGAAGAAATCATATAAAGACACGGAAATGCATTTGTTGAGAGAGGGCAACGTATCACAATCGCTAGCCACATCCCACATGGAAAGCACTGGCAACCAATTCCCGATACATTAGCCATATAGGGCAAATTCTAACCACATGACCTGAACATAAAGATCAATCAATTACTCTAGCGACAAACACCAGAAGCCACAACGTCTGTCTCTAATCCCCCTATGACCGTACCCCCATCGCATGACCTAAGCACGAAATTCCAGTGATAGATCCTCCTAACTAGAAAGACCTAACCTTAAACTCCCCAAACACAGTTCAAAACCCTCACTCCATCTCCCGTCTATCGTTTTTTTTTTATAAAAAGAAAAAAATGCCTTTACTGCGGACGAATCCATAGAACAATGATGAAAGAAAGAAAGAAGGAAGGAAACAAACAAACAAACAAAAAAAGCACAAGTAAAGACCAAAACTGTCGTTTTGCCGTCTTGTCATTGTTACACTCCAGTGCAACTAAAATAGAAATAACAAATATTGAAAACAAAAACACAAAAAAAAAATAAAGACAAACCCCACCCCCATAGAAATCGATAAACAGGAATGAAAACAGAGAAACAAAAGGAAAAGCAACACAACAAAAGCCAGCGTGTAAAAAGCTGATTAGCTAACGAGAACAGCATGCCATCATAATTGGCGGGGTATCTAACCTCTTGCATATCAGCAAAGATCAAGTTAATGAGCGCTAACGGACCAAACGTAAGTGCGGAGGCTAATGAAGGCGGCTTGCAGCCAGTGAATTGAGAAGAGGGGACTTTATGTTATTGTTGCAGTTGTTGCTATTGTTGTTGTGGTTGTTGCAGTTGTTGTTGTTGTTGTTGTTAGTGTTGTTGTTATTGTTTTTAATGTCATATCTATGGAATGGAGAAGGAATCTCTTGGGATGTGCCATATAATACTTGGATAGTTTTGATGGATCGCTCGCGCACACGCACACGTTTACGTATATGCATGTGTCTGTTTATGTTTGCGAATACATATGTATATTCGTATATATATATATATATATGTATATATAGAGAGAGAGAGAAAGAGAAAGAGTGAGTGTGAGAGAGAGAATGCGTGAGTGAGTGAGTGAGCGAGTGAGTGGGAAGGTCAGTGTGTGAGTTATTGAGTGAGTGAAAGAGAGAAGGGTGAGGAAAACAGGATGAGAGATGGAAAGGGAGATTGGATCAGATACAAACAAAATGGTGGATAGATGGATAGACAAACAGAAAGACATACAGACAGACATATAGATAGATAGATAGATAGATAGATAGATAGATAGATAGATAGATAGATAGATAGTTAGATAGATAGATAGATAGATAGATAGATAGATAGATAGATAGATAGATAGATAGATAGGATAGATAGATAGATAGACAGACATGCAGGCAAAAAATGGACAAACGGACAGGCAGCCAGATAGAGAGAGAAAGAAAAGGGAGACAGACAGTGAGACAGAGAGAGTTAGATAGATAGATATGCAATTACAGATTTGAGTGAGTCAATTTCATCAAAATATGTCACAAGAGGTGAATATCCATCTATATATGCAGATAGATAGATAGATAGATAGATAGATACATACATACATACATACATACATACATTACATACATACATACATAATACATAGATACATGGATAGATAAGTTTCTTTATTGGCCACACAGGGCTGCACACAGATGGGACAAGTTACAAGGTAGAGCTTTTCTTTTGGGGGGTGAAAAAAACAAAACACAAAAAAGGGGGGGGCGTAGGTTTTCGATCAAATGGGATCGTAAAAGGGAAGAAAAGAACAAAAAAGTAAATAAATAAATAAATTAAAAAAATAAAAAGAATAAAAGTACTGGGGTCGATATAATCAGCTAACTCCCTCCTGGGATCTTGCTTGCTCTGAAAATCTGAAACCTTTAATTTTTAAGA
>NW_021828233.1:7500-9003 GCF_006345805.1 Octopus sinensis
CGAAAGCTTTCGATTGATCCAAATTAATCAGGGCCCCACCCATGCCAGGTTCCTTAACTACTCTGTCTATGATATAGCGCATCAGATGGAGGTAGTCATGGATGCTCCGGTCCGGCACGGCGCACGTTTGCGCCTTGTCGACCAGTTTCTCGATGACAAGCGCAATCCTCTTGACTAACACTTTGGTCAAATTTTCAGGTCTGCATTGAGCAGAGTGATAGATAGATAGATAGATAGATAGATAGATAGATAGATAGATAGATAGATAGATAGATAGATAGATAGATAGATAGATAGATAGATACACAGTGCATGAAACTTCAAGTGACGGCTTTTTAATATATGCCAGAACTACATAAACGTAACATCAAGAGTAAGCTGGTAGGCATCGTGTATTATTATTTATGTGAGAACGTGTTGCACGCGTGTGCGTGAGAGCGTGTATGCGCAATTATAAGAAATCTGCGACTGAGTTGTTGACAATCCACTAATTTCGCACCGAGTTCTTTTTTTCAAACTGTGTTAATCTTTCACACACGTGCACCACACACACAAATATATACATTTATATATGTGTATACTCTTTATTCACACTCGCATACTAGTAGTAAGTATACAGACACATACACACACAAACACGCACACACACATATGCGAATATGTAAATAAATTTGTACATATACATACATTTATATATATATATATATGTATATACATGTAAATGTATGCATATATATGTGAGTGTGTGAGTATGTGTGTGTCTGTGTGCGTGTGTGTGTGTGAGTGTTTGTGTATACACTCACACACACATATGCACGACCAAATATATTTATATATAATCACTGGAGACACGTATTGTATTTTCGTCATTTTTATTATTATATTATTATTATTATTATTGTTGGTTGTTGTTGTTGTTGTTTGTTATTATTATTATTATCATTATCATTATTATTATATTATTATTATATTATTATATATTATTATTATATTATTATATATTATATTATTATTATTGTTTTTTTTTTTTTTATTATTATTATTACTCTATTGTGACTTTTGCTTTACATTTGCACAAGCTGGCTCCAAGTCTCACCCAGAGATCTCAAGAGACAACAGTTGGAAGTTCATGTTGGTGTTATGCCTAGGGTGCCATATATTTGGTTTTGTCCTTAGTGTTGTACTAGTGAATGCCTAAAAAACCATACGAAAATTGTTTGTTTTAAAACTTGAGATTACATAGAAAGTATTTTGCGTAGGATATGAGCAGTTCCCATGTGCGCTATCTTTTGAATTTCTTCCATTTCTGAGTTAGGTAGCAATCAGCCCCTTTTGCTATCATTCCCAGGGCACCTATGACAACAGGTATTGTTTTAGTCTTCATTATTATTATTATTATTATTATTATTATTATTATTATTATTATTTTTCAGATGATGATTGCATGAATAGCATCACCGTCATGGCTGCTATTGCTGCTGCAGCTTCTGCTACTACTACTAC
>NW_021828235.1:5000-7500 GCF_006345805.1 Octopus sinensis
GGCAGATCCACCATCCGTCGCCGACTTGGCAAGCCTGTCGTGAGTGACTTCTCCTTATTACTCAATTTTGCTAGCGGTGTGGAGTATAGCAACGTGATATAAAGTATTTTGCTCATGAACACCATGCATCGCCCGGTCCAGCAATCGAAACCATAGACCTCTGATCATAAACCTAACACCCCTAACCACTTAATTACGCGCCTTCATTGTTCGTCAAAGCACTGTTTAAGAGAACAATTCTTTTTAATTTTTGGCACAAGGTCAATAATTTTGTGGAGAAATGGTGGGGGAAGTCGATTACATCGGCGTTAGTGTTAAAATGGTACCTCATGTTATCAACCTCGAAATGATAAAAGGCACAATGGAGCTCGATGAGACTTGAACTCCGAACGCAAAGAGCAGCAAACATTTTGTTCGATGCGCTAAAAATTCTGCTAGCTTGCCACCTTTAATGGTAATGTTGGCACAAGGTTTGAAAATTGATAGTTGATTATAGCGACAGCAGAGCTCAGCTGGTACTTATTTCATCGACCAGGAAAGGAAAAGTCCACCTTGGCGGCATTCGAACCCACAACGTAAAGACGAACGAAATGCCTATTTCTTTACTACCCACAAGGGGTTAAACACAGACAGGACAAACAAGGACAGACAAACGGATTAAGTCGATTATATCGACCCCAGTGTGTAACTGGTACTTATTTAAACGACCCCGAAAGGATGAAAAGCAAAGTCGACCTCGGCGGAATTAGAACTCAGAACGTAGAGGCAAACGATATACTGGTAAGCATTTCACCCGGCGTGCTAATCTCTCTGCCAGCTCGCCGCCTTAATAATAATAATAATGATAATAATAATAATAATAATAATAATAATAATAATAATAATAATAATAATAATAGTAGTAGTAGTAGTAATAATAATAATAATAGATAAATTGTTGGAGAAAGAAATGACAGAAAAATTTAAGGTGGAGTACTTGCGCAGATTGAGACTGATCCTTAAGTCAAAATTAAGCGGACGGAATAAGATTGAAGCTATCAACACCTGGGCGGTTTCACTACTTAGACGTGGAGCAGGGGAAATCGCATGGACAGTAGACAAACTAAACAGCTTAGACAGAAAGACAAAGAAATCGCTGACTAAATATGAGATACGTCACCCAAAAAGTGACAGACAGACTGTATGTAACACAGCATTAGAGTAGAAGAAAACAACACAGCATGGTATGTAAAAAAAATGTACACAACTACTAATATTAGAAGTAAGAAGAGCAGGCATGTGTAGGATGGAATATTGCAAAGATAAAGGACTTGAGAATGAATGAAACTGAAAATAGGTGGATAAAGAAAAGAATAAATGAACCGTTTCATAGAGATGTTGAGGATAAGACAGACAGAGAAAAAGATGGCTATAGATGACTAAAAGTGATTTAAAATCGAAAACAGAGGCTCCAATCTGTGCTGCCCAAGAGCAAACATTAAGATCCAATTACACCAAATATAAAATAGACAACACATCAGAAATCGATAAGTGCAGAATTTGTGGACAAAATGGTGAAACCGTATAGCATATTACCAGTCAATGTACGCCACTAGCCCCGAAAGTATATAACATGCGTCATGACAATATAGCAAGGATTGTTTATTGGACACTTTGCAACAAGTATGGATTTGACAGAGCAAAAAACTGGTACGAACATAAGCGCGAAGGTGTCATCGAAAATGATAATGCAAAGATCTTATGGGATTTTATGATTCAGTGCAACTATGAAATAAAGAGTAAGAAACCAGACATAGTGTTAATTGAAAAAGAAAGCAAACGATACTGGATCATGGATATAGCATGCCCAGCTGACAATAAGGTATGCGATAAGGAAGAAAGAAAAGTCGATAGATATGACAGGTTAGCTTGGGAGGTTAAACAGTTGCGGGCGATAAAAAAGGTGGTAATAGTACTAATAACTGTCGGAGCCCTGGGATCAGCGAGTAAAAATATTGAGAAGTACATGGAATAAATAGGGACTGCAATAAGGATGGAACACTTGCAGAAAACAGCACTGCTTGGAACCGCTCAAATACTCAGGATGGTGCTCGAAAAATAAGGGGTGTTACCTTAGTAATAACAATAATGATAATATGGTATAAAAGTTGGGCTACAGCAAATATTCTGCTCAATACCACAGATTTGCTTGTCAATTGTTTGACCTTAAGCAGTTGAGTTTGTCCCTTAGTGGCTGACGATATGTGCATCTCTGATCATGAGCAGAGGTAGTAGGGGAGCATCATAACCATTTGTTGAGAGGAATTCGTTGGCGTTTCAATACTTCACCTTTGGAAACATGGGTGGTTCGTCCAACATCTTTAAATAAACCTTATTCAGAGGCCATCTGAGCAGGATGGGCTACTCAACATGAAGAAACTTCTAACTGGATCCCACCTGCAAGGTCATGAGCTGTTTATTTTGATATGAGATGATCATGTCACGCACATATGGTTGTGAT
>NW_021828236.1:0-7500 GCF_006345805.1 Octopus sinensis
AAGGTTATTTCCTAACAATTCCGCTTTATTTTAATTAACTTGACAAAATTTCTATAGTAATCATAAACCTCAGGGAAAGGTGAATTCAACCCTGGCAGCGGGTTGAGTTTAAAATCTAAAGCGACGTACCCCCAAAACACCACAAAGCACTTTGTCCAGCGATCTATCAAATCTGACAGTCCACCGCCAATATTTAATTCGTTTAATAAAATTTAGAGTGGATTCAGCGATAGCAGCTTACCAAGATGCTACACACTAAGTTAGATGACATGTAATACAGCATACATCTGTACGTTCTAACATTTATCTCCATGCATTTTTCTTCTTTTTTTTTTTTTTTTAACTTCTTACTGCATATTAGACCACTCCACTTTAGGAATCACTTATCTTAGCTATGAACAAGAACAATCTTTCGCAGCAGACGAAAATATGATCAGCCTGTCAAAAGAGAAAATATAAAGTAGTATAGATGAAATGGATGAAAGTAAGAACAAGTCAGATGTAGTGAAATAAGACAATCGTAGACGTAGATTTTATTGGTCAGTTATAAAATATTTTCTTCTTGGGTTTATTGGGGGCTATTTTTAGAAACCCTTCTTAAGATTTCCGTCACAATAATGGTAACTTATGTAAGTAAAGAATCTGAAGGAATCAACTATATCTAACCAAAACAGAAATAATCCTCGTTCTAACAGATTATACACTTTCTTTCAAATTCTCCTCCAGCTCCCCATCACCACTAACTCCACCACCACCACCAACAACAACAACAATAACAACAACAAAAACAACAATAATAATAATAATAACAATAACAACAGCAACAGCATCAACAAACATATACGCTTCTTAAACCTCGTTTTGAATTATGTATACGCTGCCATCTTTTACGGCTGAATATATACTTCCTCAATATGACCGAAGGTGTCTTTATAAAAATCAATGATACGTTTTCACCCTAGAAGATTTTATAACTTTCTGTCTGTGTTTCATTACCTTATTGTTGCTCAGTTCAGATTCGGGATGATGCAGCAATGTCGGTGGAGGTAATAGAACTGAACTAGAGTAACTAGAATTGGACGGAAATACGGTACTCTGTTTAAGGAAGATGGAAAAAACATAGAGGGAGTGGCGGGGGAGGAGTTGTATTAAAATGAGAAAAGTATTACAGTAACGTAGATAGAAATGATGGCAATTATAAACATTAATAATTAAGTTGAGTATAAAAAGAAATGGATAAGATAGATAGATAGATAGATAGATAGATAGATAGATAGACAGATAGACTTGAATAGAGAGAGACACAGAGAGAGAGAGAGGTAGATACACAGGCTGAGAGACAGACAAACAAGGAAACGGACCGCACACAGGCATGGAACATACAAACATACAGACACCATAGATGTATATATATATATATATATATTATATATATATATATATATATATATATATATATATATATATATATTAGCATATATATATATACATATATATATGTATATATATATAAACGTATGTAAGCATATAAATATATATATATATATTTACATATAAATATATATGTAGATATATATATATATATCTATATATATAGTTAATATTATATATATATACATATATATATATACATGCATGTATATGTATATGCGCATATATATGTGTGTGTGTGTGTGTGCGTGTGTGTGTATGTGTGCATGTGTGTGCGTGTATGTGCATGTATATGTAGATGTGTGTGGTTATGTATCAAACGAACCAGCAGATAGACAGATGGATGAAGAAAGAGAGACAGACAGACAGCTAGATAGATAGATAGATAGATAGATAGATAGATAGATAGATAGATAGATAGATAGATAGATAGATAGATAGATAGATAGATAGATAAAATGCGAAACAGAAAATTGAAGCGGATCAAAGATATGATTGTGACAGAGAGAAATGCTATCTTTCGGTAAAATTCTACAAAAGAGATTTTATGAAGATTATGGAAGCTTTCTTTTGGAGTTTTACCTTGTTTGGCCAATGGATTTAGTAGACCTCCATATTGTCTTTACTGAAGATAATAAGCTGTCAGGAGTGGACGTCTTTCTCTACCTTTGTTGGTCGTCCTTTTCATTGGTTCTGGCGACACACAAACTACTATCCACTGCATTAGATAGGATTAAAGACTAAACGGAATAAACAAAACAAAAAAAAAACATGCAGAGTATGATCCCATGTGCGCGCGCACACACACATACGTACACAGGAGCAATATGTGTGTATGTGTGTTTGTGCATGTATGCCATACGTATTTATATATATATATATGTGTATATGTATGTATGTATGTATGTATGTATGTATGTATGTATGTATGTATGTATGACTGTACATATCAACGGGTAGAGAGAGAGAAAGATAGATACATAGAACAGACAGACAGATAGATATGTGTTTATATGCATGTATATATATATATCTATATATATCTTATATATATATATATAATATAATACTATATATATATATATATCTATATATATATATCACGATCATCATAATTCATATGTTAATGCACTTTTATTTGTCATTGTCTATGATATATCCGATTTTTTCAGTGTCTCTATCACTCCTGTATTTATCTATCTAATCTATCTATCTATCTATCTATCTACCTACCTATCTAGCTGTCTGTCTGCCTGTCTTTGTATCTATCAATCTATGTATCAATTTGTGCTGGTGTCTCTATGTGTAATGCGCATGCGTCCATGTATTTGTGTGTCTGTATAGGTATGCATTTATGTTTATACATCAATCTTTGAGATTTGTCTTATGTTATTAAAATGTACATACAATATATATTGTAGGCTACAGAGCACTATTTTCTTTTTTAACTGTCCAACTATAGGGGACATTAGTGTGACCTAATTCCCTTATGACATTATTAGGGTCTCTTAGAACTTCTGTATGCACGACGTCTTTAGAACCCCATATACAGAAACAGACACAAAAATATGCATATACCTAAACACATTTGCACACGCTCAAAGACACATGCATAATACACACACACATGTATATAGATATATGTAAATGCCACCAAGCGATTGGTCTGCCCTCTACTGGAAGTAGAGATACTTTCAATCAATCAACAATTTTTCTTATATGTTATTTAATATATGTTTATTCGTCTCTCATGTCAACATTCCACCTGGCATTAGCCATTCTCAGTAATTTCTCTAAGATCATTTTCATTCGTATATATATATATATATGTGTGTGTGTGTGGGTGAGTGTGCGTGTGTGCATATATATGTATGTATAAGTATATACATGTATACATATGTATGTATATATATGTAAGTCTATATATACGTATGTGTATATATATATATGTATATATGTATGTATATATATATGTATGTATATATATGTGTATGTATATGTATGTATGTATATATATATGCATGTATGTATATGCATGTATATATATATGCATGAATATGTGTATATATATGTATATATATACATGTGCATATGCATGTATGCATATATATATATATATATATAGCTTGTCCCAGAATTAACTATTTCAAAGAAATAGCTCAAATTTTAAAGAAACTGACAGAATTTAATATTTATTACTTAATTATGATACCAAAACAATTAGATTTATATATCTTACGTCAAAACTTTATTGGAAATGTTCAACATGCGCTCCTTCTGTATCCCCACAAATTCCAAATCTTACCTTAGGACACATTTTGAAGCATTTCAGCAATTTTCTCTTGCACTTTTAAGAGGATGCGTTCTTTAAGTTCGGCTAAATTATTGCTCCATTCTCGGGATGGACGTAGAGAATATGATTGCAGCTAAATTGAAAAAAATAAGCTGTTGTGGACAGATAGGTATGAAAATAAGACTAGAAATAGAATTATTGAAAAAATTTATAAAAATTATAAAATTAGAAACAAATATATACACTTGTAACGCATATTTAACTTAATAAACATAAATAAAAGTGAGTTTTTCTTTAAAAATTGCTCGATTTCACTGAAATAGTGTTCAAATTTTTGAGAAAAGCCACCAATTTCGAGGGAACAGGTAAGTCGATTACATTGACCCCGGTGCTCGACTGGTACTCATTTTATCGGCCTCGAAAGGATAAAAAGTGATGCAAGCCCGGCGGAATTTGAACTCAGATCGTAGAGGCAAAATTTGTATTATAGAGTAGATAAGCTGAAATAACTTATAACCACAGCGGATAGGCTAAAACAAAAATGGACGTATAATTCGTGTAAAATTCAAGGTGGCGGATTCGCAGAATCCGTAAAACATCGAGGAAAATATTTTGCGGTTGTTGTATCTAGTGATACACATTCCCAATAATTTTTTTAACCCCAGAGTAACTAGGGACTTACGAAAAGAAAGGGCTAACTAAAAGTCTGAAAAATAAGCATGGATGTTTAGAACAAACTTATGAAAATTCTTTGGACAGGCAAAGGTTAAGAGACAGATAACGAGTTGTGATTATTTTTAGCTCTGTGTATAATCAAAATGTTCCTGAAGACAGATAACCTAAGAATGACTATTTTGTATCCGGATAAGAATTACTGGATTTCTAACCCTTTCACTGCGAACTTAAATTATAAGATGAGCACAAATAGCTCGAAACCAGACGGTCTGGTGGTCCCGTCGTCCCTACAAAATGGTGGGGATTCGTTCCTCTGCTTGCAACATATATTGGGTGCAGGTTGCATTGATAAACAACTGGAGAAGGTGTCATCCTGGGGTTAAAAACGGTAGTAACGTTGGTTCCTACAGAACAGTCGATTTGAAGTGGCGATAAACACTACTTTTCAGTATAGTTATTACTTTGCTTGTTTAAATTTTGTAGATATTCTAGTGATGATGTTAAATATCTACCAAAAAAAAAAAAAAAATAGAATTGGCATTTTCTGCAAGTCGCGTTACCTCAATAAACGTGACATGTATCAAGAGAAAATAGTTTCAAACGAACATTGCCCAACAAAAGACAGACTGGTATACAAAACTGCTCTCTACAGTTAAGGATGATAAAATTTTGAGTGGATGTAACTGCTTTACGCCGTAAAAAGGGTAAAGAAGACCATACACTGAATAACACATATTTTCCGTCCAAATGGAGACCAACACATTTCTTCACTTCGTTATTGTGTCGATATTTCATATATAACTTGTTGGTACTTGTCAGAGTATCATTTAAGAAAAAAAATAGGATTTATTTAAGGATGGACTTGATGAAGTCGGAACGAAACCGAATGGCTTTTATCTGGTATCGGTTCTGTAGCGGTGATAATTCAATTAGACAGAACTGTAGGTCTGTGACGTTACGACATAGCAGCACAACAGCGGGTGCGTTCTATTATAATCGCAAAATTTTCTGCAGTGCACTACCTCTTTGCAACACATATTTAAGCAAGGATGTTGAAGAGAACGAAACAAATAAAAATGGAGAGAAAACATGCAAAGAGAAAAAAAAAAAAGAACGCAAAAAGGAAAAAAAAAGAACGCAAAAAGGAAAAAAAGTAAATGAAAGATACGAATTCAGACTGATAGGCAATGATAGATAGATAGATAGATAGATAGATAGATAGATAGATAGATAGATAGATAGATAGATAGATAGATAGATAGAAGATAGATAGATAGACAGACAGAAAGATAGATAGATAGATAGATAGATAGATAGATAGATAGATAGATAGATAGATAGATAGATAGATAGATAGATAGATAGATAGATAGATAGATAGATAATGCGGACAGAATATGGGAGGCCGAAAGAATAAAACATGTCTAAATGAGAGATGAGGAAGAGTGTGCAAGAAATAAGAGAACAACGATAAATAGAAGAAAATAGCTTAAAGCTGGATATATACTGGTCAATGATGGTGACATTTACAGCTGTCGATAGCAGTGTTTCAGTGTGAAAACTAATCGCAGATATAATGAAAAATCGGACAATAAGCGGAGTCAGCTGTGCTGTACTTATTAAAAACTAAAGAATAGTTAGTGTCTCTGGAATGGCCCTGCAACTGCCTTTTATTGTGTAGACGTTATAGTATAGCGTGTTAACTATATCCAGATTTCAGTGGCTATTTAAATGGAGATTATCTTGCTGGTGCTTTTATTCCGTCCCCTTTGCTGTTTTAATCTCGTGATGACAACATCATAAATGTCACAAACTTTCTCCCAATCCTTTCTAGTTTCAACAAAACGGAGAAACAGATTTCGTAGCAGATTTCTGAAATCGTGTGACTTGACTTCACACGCTGAGATCGAGAGAAATATATTTTAAAGAAAGAAAGGGGAAAGAAGAAGAAAAAAGATTTAATGATTGAATTATTCTATAAAATGGCGGTTATATTACGTTGGAAGATATGCAACTGAAGAAAAGTTGATTAGATAGATAATATATTTCACCAAAAAGAAAAGAGGAATACGGGTTACTGCGGTCGATCTACAGGTAGAACGAAGTTCAGTGGAGTATTTGATGCGGTGGAATTTTTCACAGTAGAAAAATACTTTCACTATAGCAGAGAAAGCCTGTTGTGTATGTTGTGTGAGTATATATATATAATATATATAGATATATATATATATATATATATAATATATATTGTATGTATGTATGTATGTATGTATGTATGTATATATATTATATATATATATATATATATGTGTGAACAGGAATTAATCTTCTTCTCTCGTCGCTCTTATACGCCATTTGGTCTCAACTCTCCCCCCCTCCTCATCTAACCCCCCTCCCACCCCCCTCCTCACCTATCCTTCCCCCGACCCCTACTTCTTCAGTCCTTCATCCTTTCTCCCCTTCCCTTCTTCCCTCTTTTTCTCCCTCCCTCCTTCCCTCTTCCCCTTCCTCTGCTCCCTCACTCCCCTTCTCTCTCCCCCTCTCCCTCTTTCCTCCTCCTCCCCCCTCTTCCTCCCCTTCATTCTCCCCCTCATCTCCTCCCCCTCTTCTTCCCCTCCCCTTCTCCTCCCCCTCTTCTCTCTCCCCCTCCCCCTCTTCTCCTCACTACACCGCACGACTTTACACATCACATCATATATGATGTGCCATACTAATACATACACCAACTAATACATACTAATACGTACTAATACATACTAATACATACACCAACCCTATACATACACACGTCCAGACCTCTCCTACGCCTTAATAGCTGGTCATTCAACCCTATTATCAACCCTATTATCTCCCCTTATTTCGCCGCTCGGCGTCTTCATGTTTGATCTTTGACCTCTGGCCAAATCAGATCGCCATGTTGATTCGTTAGTTACTGCAACGCATTTTTTTCCTCTCCTTCTTTCTGTGTTTTTTTTTTCTCTCTGTGTATCTTTCTGTTGAAGAGCGTAGGCTCGAAACGTTAAAGACTTGTTTTATTTATATTTCCTGAGCGCCATACTAATACAATTGTTTGTTTGTTTTCCACCTGCCTTCGTCTTTTG
>NW_021828237.1:0-8820 GCF_006345805.1 Octopus sinensis
GTGGGTGGTGCAAAGTCCCCTCTCGACCCAAAATAACGTGGCGGTGGAACAATGTTGTAGACAGGGCTATTAGAGAAAAGAGACAGGCTTGGAAGGACTGAAAAAATGGTGGTAGCAGGGAATTTTATTAGACTGCCAAAAGAGAAGCTAGGAGACAGGTCTATCTAGCCAGAGGGGAAGCAGATAAGAAACAATTGCCAATGTTCTGCGCCGTGGGGACCAAAGACTTGAAGTATATCGTGTTGCAAGACAGAGTGTGAGAGAGAATCGTGATGTGGTAGTGGTAGGAGAGAAATGTGTTCGCATGGATGATGGTTCACTTGTGCTAAATGAGGATGCAAAGAGAGAGGTTTGGAGACGACACTATGAAAGGTTACTGAATTAGAAAATGAATGGGATAAAGAGAGTCTGCCGAATGTTGACCCAACAGAGGGACCAGCTATCCGAGTTGACAATTCATTGGTAGATAAAGCAATTATGAGGATGAAGTCAGGGAAAGCCTCCGGCCCATCTGGAATTACTGCAGAAATGCTCAAAATATCTGGTAGTGTCGCCTATAGCCTAGTCACCCGTATAGTTAAATCAGGTGATACACGAAGGAGTCATACCCAATGACTGGTGTAGCAGCATAATAGTCAACTGATACAAAGGTAAAGGTGACGCTTTAGATACAAATAATTACAGAGGTATCAAGATGTTGGATCAGGTGATGAAGGTTACGGAGAGGGTCATAGCCCAACTAATTAGAGAGAGAGAGAGTTAGTTCAGATGAGATGCTGCTTAGGTTCATGCTAGGGAAAAGCACCACTGATGCTATATTTCTGGTAAGAAAGCTGCAGGAGAAATACCTAGCCAAAGATAAACCTCTGTACCTGGCTTTCATTGACATGGAGAAAGCCTTTGACAGGGTCCCTCGATCCCTTATCTTGTGGTCAATGAGGAAACTAAGGTTAGATGAATGGTTATTGAGAGCTGTGCAAGCCATGTACAGGGGTGCTGCTAGTAAAGTGAGGGTTGGCAACGAGTACAGTGAAGAATTCCGGGTAGAGGTAGGGGTCCACCAAGGATCAGTTCTTAGCCCCCTCCTATTTATCATAGTCCTCCAGGCAATAACGGAGGAATTCAAGACAGGATGACCCTGGGAGCTCCTCTATGCTGATGACCTTGCTCTAATTGCTGAGTCACTATCAGAACTGGAAGAGAAGTTTCAGGTGTGGAAGCAAGGACTAGAATCGAAGGGCCTGAGAGTCAACCTAGCTAAAACCAAAGTCCTAATAAGTAGGAAGGTAGACAAATTACAAACGCCTTCAGGTAGATGGCCCTGCTCGATCTGTAGAAAAGGCGTAGGTAGAAACTCTATAAGATGTACCCAGTGTAAGCTATGGACACATAAGAGGTGCAGCAATGTCAAAGGAAGGCTAACTGGGAAGATATTTCTTGTATGTGACAGATGCTCAGGAGCAATAAACACTGAAAATGCTCTGAGACTAACTTCCGCCACATTCCAGGGAGAAAAACTAGAAATTGTTGATAGCTTCCGTTACCTAGGTGACCATGTCAGTAGCGGGGGCAGGTGTGCTGAAAGTGTAACTGCTAGTGTAAGAATAACTTGGGCAAAGTTCAGAGAGCTCTTACCTCTGCTGGTGACAAAAGGCCTCTCGCTCAGAGTAAAAGGCAGACTGTATGATGCATGCGTACGAACAGCCATGTTACATGGCAGTGAAACATGGGCCGTGACTGCTGAGGATATGCGTAAGCTCTCAAGAAATGAAGCCAGTATACTCCGATGGATGTGTAATGTCAGTGTTCATACTTGACAGAGTGTAAGTACCTTGAGAGAAAAGCTGGACCTAAGAAGCATCAGTTGTGGTGTGCAAGAGAGACGTTTGCGCTGGTATGGTCATGTGGCGAGAATGGATGAAGATAGTTGTGTGAAAAGGTGCCACACCCTAGCGGTTGAGGGATCCTGTGGAAGAGGTAGACCAAGGAAAGCCTGGGACGAGGTGTTGAAGCACGAACTTCGAACTCCGGGTCTCACCGAGGAAATTACTAGAGACCGAGACCTTTGGAAGTATGCTGTACGTGAGAAGAGCCGACAGGACAAGTGAGGCATTAACCCGGGGCCTTTAGCTGGGATGTAGCCAGCCCACCAATACATACCTTTCCTTCTTGCGACACAAAAGACTACTTGTGAAGACCTGTTGAGGTAAGTGAAAATCAAATCAAAAATCGAAATCGATCAACATCAATGGAAATTGCAGCTGTGCTACCAGTGCCGGTGGTACGTACGTAAAGAGAACCATTCGAACGTGGCCGTTGCAAGCGTAGCCCCGACTGGCCTCGTGCCGGTGGCACGTAAAAAGCACCATCCGATCTTGGCCGTTGCCAGCCTCGCCTGGCCCCCGTGCCGGTGGCACGTAAAAAGCACCATCCAATCGTGGCCGTTTGCCAGTCTCGTCTGGCATCTGTGCCGGTGGCATATAAAATCACACACTACACTCACGGAGTGGTTGGCGTTAGGAAGATCATCCAGCCGTAGAAACATTGCCAGATCAGACTGGGCCTGGTGCAGCCTTCTGGTTTCCCAGACTCCAGTTGAACCGTCCAACCCATGCCAGCATGGAAATCGGACGCTAAACGACGACGACGATGATGATGATGATGATATATATATATAATTTGTATACATTTGTATATATAATGCGTACACACACACACACATATATATATATATATATATATCATGCGTATATATGTACACACACACATATATATATATATATATATATATATATTATGTGTGCATTATGTGGTTGGTTGAGCTGAGAATATGCACACCTATATTAAAAGTGCTGTCGAGTTTGCATGGCAACTATTTTTTTCCTCAAATGAAAGGCGTTACCCCTAGGACAAAATTCCTCATCTTTTAAAATGTGGCCCGATTACACCTGTATGAAATAGGCTTATATTAACCAAACAAGTAAAACAATGAAAAACTATGCCTTTTTAATGCCAAGTAAGGTCGGGTATCTCTGTATTCTACTACATATTTGTAAAAAGGGCAGACGTTGTCTCACAAGCAGTTATACAGGCAAAAGTGTTAGTAAATATGGTAGGATTCAGTTGAAAATTTACACACCTATATTAAAAATCCTGGCAAGTTTGAGTTTGGTCAATTGAAAGGTGTGGCCTCTAGGGCAAAATACCTCATCTTTAAAATGTGGCGCGCGTAGACCCTCATGAAATCGAGTTATAAAACCGAAATAAATAAAACAACGATAAACTTTTTTAATCCCGAGCAAGTCCGGGTTTCTCTGCTATCTATATATATATAAAAGAGGCTTTGGGCCAAAATTGTGTGCACGGTTTGCTACATCAGAGGTTGGCGGCCACGCCAGTGGTCAGATCAAGCTGACAATTGATACAGGCATAGAAGGCGTGGTGAGTTGAGTAGGTTAAAACTCACCATCTGGAAAGATGCGGTTGCTATGGTGAGAAGATTCAAGGGGTCTCTAAGCCCCTCCAGATTGGCGTGATTGGCATCTAATCCTATCTATAAAATGAAGAAGGCGAACGTTGATACAAATTGGATTTTTATGTAAAAAGGGGTTTAAATGGGGCTGGAAGGGGATTCAAATTTACACGGGGGGGGGGTAACTTGATGGGAGGAAATTGATTGGGAGACATTTTGTGGCGGTAGAGTGGTTGTTTTGGTGGGAAAACTGGGATTTAAATTGATTTTTGGGGACACTTGGTGGTCTAGATCGGACACCTTTTGCTCGATTTCAATCAAATTTTCAACATGGTAAAGTGGAAGCGGATTTGTAATTTAAACGCAGAAATCTTTTTTTATATAAATGGGAGATAGATAGAGAAAGATAAAGAGTAAGAGAAAGCGAGGGAAAGTCCGAAAGGAAGAGTAAGAGAGTGGGAAAATGAGAAAGGATAGAGAAACAAATAGAGAGAATGTGGTGATAAGAAACAGAAAGGAACAACCACAACTTCACCCGCGCGTAGAGCGGGTCACCTTAAGATTAAGGTAACCCGCTCTACGCGCGGGTGAAGTCTAATACATATGTGCAAATCTGAGGGTGTGTTTGTTTGTAACGTTGTTATCTAACTCCTCCCACATCCTTTTATCGCTTTTGATGAAACTTGACACGTGAATAGAAATCATGTCTGCAAAACTAGTGACATACTTAGATTGTTAAGAAAATCGATAAAAGGGCCCCTGAAAGGGATTTTTATATCTACTACGTATAACTAATATAATATTTTTAAACATCGAAGCGAAATAACCCGTTTGCTCCTCATATATAGCCAAGGGAAATAACCCATTCGCCCCTTATATATAGCCAAGGGAAATAACCCATTCATATTTGTAAATTACTTCGTAGAAATCAAATTGAGTATGCTTGTTTCTAAGTATTTGATCTATGTAAGCTATATATCCAGTACAACGCTTAAACAAGTAAATAGTATTTTCCTAAACAATAGATCCCCTTATTTTGGTTTGTGACTTATTCAAGAACATTCCAACACTAGCGCCGCTGAGGGTAATATTCTCTGCGAAGGCACAAAAGCTTTTTTCAGAGATAATTACTTTGAATTGTTATAATCTCATATCTAATTAGCCTGTTATTACGTAATATGCGTCACAATTTTAGTATACATAACTTATTAGTATTTTCTCCTAAGTTCGATATACTCTGGGAACGCATTAAATCCCTTTTAGGCACTACTTTATTTGAATTCTTAGTGTCACGTAATGAATTTCATGTTATAACATAATTGACTTCACAATTTGGGTAATCATAAATTATTGGGAATTCCTAAAAGAATATATATATATATATATTGTTGGCATCCTTTTTGTCTCGGGAGACAATGGAGTTGAGCATAAAATAATCTAGTTCGGCTTTTACATTTCATATCCTAATACATCTCCTGCTGTGGCTGTGTAGTCCTATCCTGGACAAACACTCCCTCTGGCTGGTGCTGCTAATATAGCGAAGACTTTGCCTGTCTGTTTGTAATGTCCTAGTTTCTTGTTGACGTTTTTCCTTGTCTTTCCATTTCGCTTCTCTGCCTTTGTGTTCCCTCGTTTACGGTACGTCGCCAATCTCCAAGGTTACTGGCAACTGCTTCCCAGTTGCTAATATTGATGTTGCAGGCCACGTGTCCCCGGCAAGCTCTCCGTTGATCAGGACGCTTCTGATTTTGGTCTTGGTACGCAGACGCGAGAGATTGAACAGCTTCCCTTCACTTCTACTGTGCAGAAACACTCCATCATCTGATGTCTCAAAGGCATGTGTCAGCTGCAGCGAGAAGAAGATGCCAAAAATGTAGGAGCAAGGACACAACCTTGATTTACCCCGCGTTTTATTTGGAAGGTGGCTGATATTGAACCATTGTGCTGAATGTTGCATATCATCATGGATTAAAGACCCGGCAACGACGGGTCTTTAATGCTAGTACATTATATATATATATATATATATATATATATATATGTATGTATATATATACACATATATATATAAGCATATTTATACACACACACATAAACATATATATATACATACAAACACACACACACATATATATATATATATATATATATATATACATATATATATGTGTGTGTATATGTGTTGCTTGTGTGTATATTTGCATTTATATATGTATTTCTGCATGTATAGATATATATGTACATATATATCAATATATATAAATTATGTATATATTTCTTTATATAACGATTTTAACTTGAGATAACACAGCATTGAAAATAAAACATAGCTGTCGATTTTAAGAGAAAAATCATTTAACATTAACTTAACAAAGTGCAACTTCACTGTTCTACTGTTTCGACTCGACAGTTTTCTGTAGAAATGAATAACGTATATTCCTATACTCAATTATATATTTTTTAAAACAAAATGAAAATTCCTTTTACCGGACATTGTTTTTTTAATTTTTCATGTCTGGTCTTTTTCTGTCTTTATCTCCTACCACATTTATGAGTCAATATGTTTCTTATTGATTCTGGTTTTTTACTATTTTGTTCAATACATTGATATTTTGTTTTTGTTGATGTCATTTGTAATGTGTTCCGTATTTGCACGGTAACTTTGCACGGAGAAAGTTGAAAAATGATGCGCACACATATATACACAAATACATACGTATATACATACGTATATAAATGCATACGCACATACAAGCATACACAGATACATACATACATGCATGTATATCATCTTTTACGGTTCAACCATTACATTATAGGGGTTAGAATTAGGGTTTAGAGTCCTAGAAACCAGTGCATTAGCTGGGAGTAATTCATGAGTGTAATATTTTTACATATATTTTCCTGGATGTTTTTTCTGCAACAGTAGAGACATGGGTGTGTGTGTGTGTGTGTGTGTGTGCGTGCCTGCGTGTCTGTGCTTGTGCACTATTGGGAAGAAACCATGGTAACATGTCAACAACTTCAACGCATCGGATGCAAAAGCCACCTTTGTGAGCGAGAGAGAAAGAGAAAGGGAGAGCGGGAGAGTCGTTCTGCCAGAGAGTTTATAGATTATAAGTGGGGAGTCAAAATAATAGCTTTTTTATAATTTAGTGTAATGCTATGAAGAGTAGTGATACTGAGAAAAGATTTGCTATCAAAACATGATTATTAGACATTGTAATCTTCCCATAATCATATATCATATTTTAAAACCCATTTCTGTTTTCAAATACACATGAACGGTAAATGCGAAATAGGTTGTTTACTAACTTCCGTTTGTGATTCTCCAAAGTACATAATTATAAACTGTATGGTTTGTATATAGCAGAGTATGACTTTACTATAAGAGCAAAGAAATCTGATGTGCATTCGACCCAAATTCTCTTTCCACTGCGAGACAATAGGGGTAACTGAAAAGTATTATTATATTGATAGAATGCTAATTGACTTCAGTTAAGCGACTGTTCGACTTATCGAACTTCGGGTTAAGTGTGGGATTTAAAATAGCAAATTGTGTCTTGGGGACAAAAAAAAACCGAATGTCGGATTTATCCGACTTCTACACAAAGAGATTTTAATGTATATATAGATTAATACGTACACACTCTTGTAAACATATATATACACACATATATATATATGTGCATAGATATACATTTACAGATATAGCTGCATAAATACATAGGTATGTTTATGTATATATAATTTTATATATATATATATATATATATATATATATATATATATACATACATATACATACATACACACACATACATACACACACAAAAGCCGTTCGATTCACTTCAACATTTTAGTTTAATTTGTCAAAATATGTTCGTCGCTTTAAGGCCGCGACCTGTTCACTGACGAAAATCCGTGCTGCATCTGAGAAGGTAACAGTTAGTTCGTTATATATTATGTGCGTATGTATATATCATTATATAATAAATATATCATAAGATAACAACATTGAAATTGTAAACGTAAATTTCGATTTTAAGAGAAAGATACTTTAACGTTGCTTCAATATTCTAAAGTTTGGATTCGGCAGTTTTCTTTAGAAACGAATGACCCAGGTTTCTGTCTCTCTCTGTTTTTGTCTCTCACTCTCTGAGCAGCCTTTTGCAACGGATCTTTTGAAATTGTTGACATGTCTTGGTTTCTTCCCAATCATGCACACACACACACACACACACACACATATATGTGTGTGTGTGTGTGTGTGTGCGTGCATGATTGGGAAGAAACCAAGACAACATGTCAACAATTTCAAAAGATCCGATGCAAAAGGCAGCTCAGAGAGTGAGAGACAAAGACAGAGAGAGACAGAAAGTGAGAGAGAGAGAGAGAGTAAGAGAGAGTCTATCTGAGGGAGAGTTTATAGATTATATTTATGAGTCATCTTCGTATTCATAAAACGAGACAGATGAGTGACAACCTAACCACTGGTGGTGGTGTAACACACCATACTAATCATATCTGTCGGGCATATGCAAGTGAGTGTATGAAATGAAATATATATATATATATATATATATATATATATATATATATATATATATATAATATATATATATTTCATTTCATTATATAACAATGTTATCATGAGATAACCCCTTTGAGATTATAACATAAGTGTCCATCTTAAGAGAAAAATCATTTAACATTACCTTAACAGTTCAACTTCACTGTTTAAATGTTTCGATTCGGCAGTTTTCTCTAGAAATGAATAACCAATCTTCCTATACTTAATTATGTATTTTGCAAACACAATGAAAGTTTTTCAGCCAATCAAATCGTTTTCCTGGACATTATTTATCTAATTTATCATGGCTCTTATTTCTGCCTTTTTCTCCTACTACAATATTTCTTAGTCAATATTTTTAAGATTGATTTTTCGGTTGTCACTATTTTGTTCAATACATTGACATTTTGCTTTTGTTGATGAAGTCTGTAATGTATTCAGTATTGCAGCGTAACTAAGGACTTCAGATGGAGTCGGAAAATGATATGCATACATAAATACATACATACATACATACATAAAGACATACATACATACATACATACATGCATGCAACCATGCTTGCGTGCATGCATGCATATATACATACATACATACATACATACATAAATGCATACATGTATACATACATATATACATACATACATTAATACTTACATACATACATTCATACTTACATGCTTAAAACATGCGTACGTACATACATTAGCTGGGATTAATTAATTAGTGAAATATTTTATATATATTTTCCTAGATATTTCTCTGCAACAATTGA
>NW_021828238.1:0-2500 GCF_006345805.1 Octopus sinensis
ATACTACTAATACATCTATTTGTTTTGTACACCACCTGTCTTCGTCTTTTGTTTTTTTTCGTAAACTCTCCCTATATATATATATATATATATATATCTATATATATATATATATATATATATATAGTATGTGTGTGTGTGTGTGTATTTATGTATGTGTAATTGTAAGATCTAAGGATCTAAGTGTAGGGAGTTAGTAACCTTCGACCAGTCCCTGGTAGGTATAACAAACAACGTTCAGGAAAATAACAATTCATTGGTGTCGGTGGTTGTAGGCTTTTCCCCTGTAGAAGGGGCTAAAATAATTTTTATAGTTCATAGATAGCAGCCTGAGTTGCTATGAATGCGAATAAAAATCCAAAATTTTGGGAGTGCAGCAGATAAAATCCAGGCTAAGTGGATCCAGCGAAGAGAAAAATATGCAGACAAAAAAAAAAAACACCTTAGCATATTTTTCACAGTAACAATTGTTTTTTAGGCCATTGTATGCAAAATTTTCATGTGAAAGGTTATGTAATATTTGCCATTTTAATCAGAAGTGTGGAGCTTAGTCAGACTTGCATCAAAAGGGGCGCTTTTACGTTGAGCGTTTGTCAAGCCTTGTATGTTTCTTAGTAATAGCCGATCACGAGTGGCTGTGTGGTAAGAAGCTTGATTTCCAACCACATGTTCCCGGGTTCAGTCCCACTGCGTGGCACCTTGGTCAAGTGTCTTCTATTATAGCCTCGGGCCGACCAAAGCCTTGTGAGTGGATTTGTTAGGCGGAAACCGAAAGAAGCCCGTCGTATATAGTATATGTGTGTGAGTGCCTGTGTTTGCCACCCACCCCCAACATCGCTTAATAACCGATGCTGGTGTGTTTACGTCCCCGTAACTTAGCGGTTCGGCAAGAGACAGATAGAATAAGTACTAGGCTTACAAAGAATAAGTCCTGGGGTCGATTTGCTCGACTGAAGGCGGTGCTCCAGCAAGGACACAGTCAAATCACTGAAACAAGTAAAAGAGCAGAAGAAAAGAGAAAAAGAAAAAAGGTGAAGCAGGAGAAGAAGGGAAAAAGAAGCAAAGAAAAGGAAGGAAAAGAAAGGTGTGCTAGGGTAATAACGATTTCAAAATTTGGCACAAGGCCAGCATGTTCGGGGTAGGGGGTACGTCGATTTCATCGACCCCAGTGTCGAACTGGTACAAAAGATGAAGGGCGAAATAAACCCTGGCAGAATATGAACGTAGAATGTAAAGACTGACGAAACGCTGCTAAGCATTTCGCCCGGGGCGCTGACGATTCTACTGGCTCGCAGCCTTATGCTACGCTAATAACAAAAACATTCCAGCACTGGTAACAAAACAGATACTAATCAAGTGTGAATAAAAAATATCAGAGGACATCGCAAATGAGAATACTGAAGAGATATGATAATGGCATTCCGAAAAAAAATAAAATAGGAAAATGAAAATGAAAATAAAGCAAAAATGGTTTCAAATTTTGGCACAGGGATAGGAATTTCAATTACATCGATCTCTCTGCTCAACTGGATGAAAGGGTGAAAGGATGAAAAGCAAAGCCAACATCGGGGGAATAGGAACTCAGAACGTAAAAAATGGATCAAACGTTGCTAAGCATTTCGTCCCGCGTGGTAACGATTGTGACTGCTGGCCGCCTTAATAATAATAATAATAATATAATAATAATAATAATATAATAATAATAATAATAATAATAATGATAATAATAATAATAATAATAATAATTGATAATAATAATAATGATAATAATAATAATAATGATAATAATAATAATAATGATAATAATAATAATAATAATAATAATAATAATAATGATGATAATATAATAATAATAATGATAATAATAATAATAATAATATAATAATAATAATAATAATAATAATAATAATAATAATAATGATATGATGATATGATGATGATGATGATGAATGATGAAAAATGATGATGCACGGAATTTTGTCAGTGAACAGGTCGTGGTCTCAAAGCGACGAAAATATTTTGACAAATCAAATTTAAATGTTGAAGTGAATCTAACGGTTTTTGTATGTTTCTGAAATGGCTTATATACACCTTCCACGCTGCAATTGTTTTCGTTTCAGCACACGATCTCAGATCAAGTCACTTGCTATGCAAGTATATCTCCGTAATAATAATAATAATGATGATTTCTTTATTAACCACAAGAGTTTACATTAAGAAAAACATTATGGACAGTACAGGACAAAACGTAAATTCTTGATTTATTAATATCATCTCTACCTCTTGAAGCAGAGATTACCAAATAGCAATTAAGACCAGGTCCGCGTAAGAGAGGAAGAGAATCTCAAGAACCAAGACTTTTTTTCCAAACTGACAAAGTATTAAGGAGACAGACAAGCTTATTGCCGTGAAATAAGAGGACAGTCGCAGACATGAGTTTTCTGGCTCGACAGCATAGCTTCTCTCCTGTGGCCTAGGTGAATAGGTTGATGGAGAGAGA
>NW_021828238.1:7500-8878 GCF_006345805.1 Octopus sinensis
TATATACATGAAACGTACACACACTCACACACACAGATGAATTGACCCAGATGCACATTCGAAAATATATACATACACACATACATATACTCATTTACACACAGATCTACACAGTACATAGACGAGGCAGAGAGAGACACCCACGCGAAGTTTCTCTCTGTTTCGTAAAGAAACACACAAACACACAAACACACCACACCTTCGTACACACTCTTACATTCAATGACGTGCACATACACACTCACACACATACACGCGCGTACGCACACAAATATATACACATATGCACACATAGAGACAGACTCGCACAAATAGGAACATGTATACACGCAAAGACATACTCGCATAAACATTCAGATATTTATAATTAAACGTACGAACGACATCCTTTCCAATTTGTAATTTATCGCCTATATATACAATCGCCTATATCCGTATATACATACACATACAAACATTCATATACAAATATAATTATACACATAGGTGCAGGATTGGCTGTGTGCTAATAAGTTTGCTTCCGGTTTATCTTATTGATTAGTTCAACTGATGTCTTTGTTTGTAACACACGTGTTTTTGTTGTCTTAGCGGTGCGACATTTTCCCGTTTGTTTAATGGAGGGGCGTCGTGTGACGAGTTGTGAAAATTTGAATTATTCTTCTTCAGACTTTATGTCGTCTGAGGAAGATTTGGTTAGAATCTTGAAGAAAATTGATGAAGTAAAGGAGTCAAAGAATTATGCAGAGGCGACGAAAGAAAAAAAGCGAAGATACGAGGCTGGAGGAAGTAAGTAAATTCAAGGAAATGATTAAAAGGGAGGGGAACGAAATAAAGGTGTCCCCACCCCTAAAGAAGTTTTAAAAGAAAAAAAATGCATTTCCTAGTTAACCATCTATACTGAAATCTATTTAAGTGAAACAACCTTAAACTGTGTAACAGTCGTACTTATTTCTTTACTACCCACAAGGGGCCAAACACAGAGGGGACAAACAAGGACAGATAAACGGATTAAGTCGATCATATCGACCCCAGTGCGTAACTGGTACTTAATTTATCGACCCCGAAAGGATGAAAGGCAAAGTCGACCTCGGCGGAATTTGAACTCAGAACGTAACGGCAGACGACATACGGCTACGCATTTCGCCCATCGTGCTAACGTTTCTGCCTGTACGTAAAGCTTGATGGTATGACAACCAACTAAGTTAACAGAAACTAACTGGACATGCAAGAAACAGAAATTTATATCCCTTAACCAATCATACGATACTGAAACGTTTATATATGAATCGGAGGTTACTTTCACTAAACTAAACCCAAACATTATACGTAAATAATATGCTGGAAGGTTAATTTAAAGAACGATATTTCCATCCTTTTC
>NW_021828239.1:5000-8999 GCF_006345805.1 Octopus sinensis
ATTATTATTATTATTATTATTATTATTATTATTATTATTATTATTATTATTATTATCATTATCATTATTATTATTATTATTATTTTATTATTATTATTATTATTATTATTATTATTATTATTATTATTATTGAGTGAGAGAGCAGTGCATGCCATCAAAGTGACACTGGGGTAAAATATACGAAGCTCAGCATACCCATCATGACTACCCATCTGATAAAGGTACACCAGGCACATACATCACAACCATATGTGCGCGACATGTTGATCTCATATCAAGAGGCCCAGTTAGAATTTTCTTCATGTCGAGTACTCCATCCCGCTCAAAAGGTCCCTGAATAAGGGTTGTTTAAGGATGATGAACAAAACGCCCATGTTTCCAAAGGTGAATTATCCAAACCCCAAAGAGTTCCACTCAGCATATGGCTATGATGCTCCCCCACTATATCTGCTCGTGATCAGAGATGCACATATCGTCAGCCACTAAGGGACATGCTCAACTGGGTAAGTTCAAGTAACTGACATAACAATGTACATAACACTTCTAATCATTTAAGATGAGAAACCATGAGAGCCATTGCCTGATACTGCATCAGGGCATTGTTATTATTATTACTATTCAGTAGTTTTATTTTTATAACGTGCTTTCAATTCACTACCGAGTGCAGCTCTGTGTGCCTTAGGTATGTGCTGTAGTTTGTTGTGGTGCTCTTATGATTACTGTATTGAAAGTTCTTTGCATCGGATGTGCAGCGCCCAGTAGTGCAATTTTCCTGGTGTTTTTGTTATGTGTTTGAATATTTTTTTATCATACCTAATGCGCCCGCTATGATAGAGATTGTCTCTGTTTTTAGATTCCACATTCGAGTTACCTCTACTTCAAGGTCTTTGTATTTTTAAAGTTTCTCCATTTCTTTTAGAGAAACGTTGTCATCTACTGGTATTGATACATCAATTAGAAAGGTTGTTTTTTTTACTTCATGGTCTCTGACAACTATATCTGACCTATTGTCCTTAATTTCTCTATCTGTGTGTATTGGCATATCCCATAGCATGGGTGCTTTCTCGTTTTCTGTGACCTTTTCTGGTGTGTGCTTATACCATCTTTTTCTGTTGTTATTCCATAGTGTTGGCATAGCTTCCAGTGTATGTAGGTCCCAACTCTCTCGTGTCTGCAAATATATTCATTCTTAACCAGGACGGGACAGCCAGATATAATATGATTTATTGTTTCTTTCCATCTCCACATATTCTGCAGTTACTTGTTATATTTCTTTTCATTATATGTTTTTGGTAATTTCTGGTGGGGAGGCTTTGGTCTTGTACTGCAATTCAAAATCCCTCCGTCTCTGCTTTGAGTCCTGAGCTTCTCAACTATTGCTAGGATTTTTCTCTGTCTATTTCTTTTGCGATTAGTTTAGTCCAGTATTTGCCATGAAGGGGCTTTTCTTGTCATCGTTTTATCATGGTCCGTTGCTGTTCTAGCTTTAGTTTGGATTTCATTTGTTTTATAGCTTTTGTTATTTCTTCTTCTTCTTCTTCTTCATATTTGTTGGGTAGAATGACTTCTTGTTTGTATTTGTCAGCTTCTTACATTTTCACGCACGTGTTGCTGTGGCGGCATATCTGAGGCAAGTTACTCTTACTCTTTTACTCTTTTACTTGTTTCAGTCATTTGACTGCGGCCATGCTGGAGCACCACCTTTAGTCGAGCAAATCGACCCCGGGACTTATTCTTTGTAAGCCTAGTACTTATTCTATCGGTCTCTTTTGCCGAACCGCTAAGTGACAGGGATATAAACACACCAGCATCGGTTGTCAAGCAATGCTAGGGGGACAAACACAGACACACAAATATATACACACACACTTATATATATATATATATATACATATATACGATGGGCTTCTTTTAGTTTCCGTCTACCAAATCCAATCACAAGGCTTTGGTCGGCCCGGGGCTATAGCAGAAGACACTTGCCCAAGGTGCCACGCAGTGGGACTGAACCCGGAACCATGTGGTTGGTTAGCAAGCTACTTACCACACAGCCACTCCTGCGCCTAAGTTATTTATTTATTTATTTATTTATTTGTATATTTTTATACTCCAGTTTCCTGAGATGGCTTACATTATAACATAGTTTCCTTTGATTGTTCTTGTGGATCCTTAATTCGTGATGGTTTCAGATTTGATCTAATCTTCCCGGCAGCTCGCTGTCACCAGTCATGCTGCTTGGCTCATATTTATTACTGATATTATATTATTTTATTATTATTATTATTATATTATATATTATTATTATATTATTATTATTTATTATTATTATTATTATTATTTTATGGACTTGCTTTGCTTTTGTACAAGTTGGCTCCAAGTCTCACCCAGAGACCTCAAGAGACAAGAAGTCAGAAGTTCATGTGGCCCAGGGTGCCATATATTTGGTTTTGTATATAGTGTTGTTCAAGAGAATGTTTAAGAAACCATAGGAAAATTGTGTTTGTTTTAAAATTTGAGATTACATAGACAATTATTATTATTATTATTATTATTATTATTATTATTATTATTATTATTATTATTATTGAGTGAGAGAGCAGTGCATGCCATCAAAGTGACACTGGGGTAAAATATACAAAACCCAGTATACCCATCATGACTACCCGTATGCTAAGGGTACACCAGGCACATGCATCACAACCATATGTGCGCGACATGGTGATCTTATATCAAGATTAACAGCGCATGACCTTGCAGGTGGGGCCCAGTTAGAATTTTCTTCAAGTCGAGTAGTCCATCCCGCTCAAAAGGTCCCTGAATAAGGGTTGTTTGAGGATGAGGATGAGGAACGAAACACCCATGTTTCCGAAGGTGAATTATCCAAACCTCCAAGAATTGCTTTCAACACACGGCTATGATGCTCCCCCACTACATCTGCTCGTGATCAGAGATGCACATAAAGTCAGTCACAAAGGGACATGATTCAACTGGTTACGGTCAAACAACTGACAAACAAATCTATGGTATTGAGCAGAATATTTGCTGTAGTAGACCATCTTTTATACCAAGACAAAACAAAGTAGTAGTAAGTAGTAGTAGTAGTAGTAGTAGTACTACTACTACTACTACTACTACTACTACTACTACTACTATTATTATTTTTGTACGGTATGCTAGCAGAATCGTTAGCATTCCGTACAAAATGTTTTGCAGCATTTCGTCCGGCTTTACGTTCTGAGTTCAAATTTCACCGAGGTCGACTGTGCCTTTTTTATCCAATTAGGTTCGATAAAATAAGTACCAGTTGAGCACTGGGGGTCGATGAATCAGCATATCGCCCATCCCCGAAGTTCCTGGCTTTGTGCTAACATTTTAAAACCAATATGTTGATACTCAAACTCACACACCCACTCTTACACACACACGCACATACATAAATACTCACACAGTGTCACGTAAATACACGTTCGCATGCACATCTACATTCACATACACACACACATCTACACTCACATATACATAAAATAGACACACGCACATCTACATTTACATAAACACATAAATACACACATAAATATACACGACATCTACATTCACATACACACACATATAAATATACATAAATACACATAAAAAACATCTACATCCACATACATACACACACATACACATCCACATTCACATACATACACACATAGATACCACACACACACACACACACACACAAACGCACATCTACACTCACACACATATCTACACATTAATACACACGCGCACACCTACACTTACACACACACAAGCACACACAAGCACACACACACTGACACACCTAGCCTTGTATTTTCAACTAATTATTTTTTCCACCTTTTATTGACTTTGTGACTTCCTCTGGAGGTGTTCCTATTATTTTCTTATCTACTACCCTGTTTTCTTCACGATTCCCCCAGCCCCACTTTTTCTCCTTCTACACCTCCCTCTCACCTTTACCACGTTCACTTCCCA
>NW_021828240.1:0-5000 GCF_006345805.1 Octopus sinensis
AACAACAATTTATGATCTCTTAGCTAAATATAAGTGAACTGATTGTTTTTATCAATCAGTTAAGCTAAATATAAGTTAACTGATGATAAGAACACTAAAATCTCAAAAGTTTTCAGGTTAGAAAATGTCAAAGTATTGCATGGGAACTCTTAACTGATTGATAAAAAGCTTATATTTATCTAACAGATCACTAAAATCTCAAAAGTTTTAATGTTAGAAAATGTCAACATACTGCATATGTGTACTTGAAAATCAATAACTGATTGATAAAAAGCTTACATTTCTCCAAGAGAACATAAAAATCTCAAAAGATTTCAGGTTAGAGAATGTCAAAATATTGCATATGTGTACTTGAAAAACAACAAACAATTTAGTGATCTCTTAGCTAAATATAAAAAAAATTGCTAAAAAGCTTACAAAAAGCTTATATTTATCCAAGAGAACATAAAAATTTCAAAAGTTTTCAGGTTAGAATATGTCAAAATATTGCATATATGTACTTGATAAACAACAAAAAATTTAGTGATCTCTTAGCTAACTAATAAGTAAACTGATTGATAAAAAGCTAATATTTATCCAAGAGAACACTAAAATCTGAAAAGTTTTCAGGTTAGAATAGAGAATCTCTTAGCTAAATATAAGTTTGATAAAAAAAGCTTATATTTATCCACTAAAATCTCAACACTAAAATCTCAAAAGTTTTATGTTAGAAAATGCCAAAATATTGATAAAAAGTTTATATTTATCCAATAAAACACTAAAATCTGAACACTAAAATCTCAAAAGTTTTCAGGTTAGAAAATGCCAAAATAATGCATTTGTGTACTTGAAAAACAACAAAAAATTTCTAACCTGAAAACTTTTGAGATTTTAGTGTTCTCTTGGATAAATATAAACTTTTTATCAATCAGTTATTGATTTTCAAGTACACATATGCAGTATGTTGATATTTTCTAACCTGAAAACTTTTGAGATTTTTATGTTCTCTTGGACAAATAAAAACTTTTCATCAATCAGTTATTGATTTTCAAGTACACATATGCAGTATGTTAACATTTTCTAACCTGAAAAGTTTTGAGATTTTAGTGTTCTCTTGGATAAATATAAGCTTTTTATCAATCAGTTATTGATTTTCAAGTACACATATGCAGTATGTTGACATTTTCTAACCTGAAAAGTTTTGAGATTTTAGTGTTCTCTTGGATAAATATAAGCTTTTTATTAATCAGTTATTGATTTTCAAGTACACATATGCAGTGTTGCTAATTGGTTTCACTTCATGGAGGCTTTCTAGCAACTGCTATTTGGTGCATGAGAGAGTTCGATGCAGCTGCCCTCATCTGCCGTGAAGTTGGTTCATCTGGGACACTTGACAGGAAGAGATCCAGCTTCATTTTAAAGACATCTGCATCCACCCCGTGCAGGTCTCTCAGGTTCATCGAGAGGATATTGAAGAGCTGTGGGCCTCGGAAGCCCAGGCTATCACAGAATCTTGTCCTACATCTTGATGGCAGGTTTGGAGTCCTAGGCACCACGCAGTGGCGCCCAGTTCTGGCGTTTGCGTAACTCTCGATGCCAAAGTTCAGGACACTTCCCCCAGGATCTTCCAGATCTATATTATGGCATATCTTTCCCGCCTACGCTCCAGGGAAATAATTTTAATCTCTTGAGTCTTTCCAGTAGCTTACATTCTGCATAGAGGCTATCTTCTTCGTGTAGCTTCGTTGGATCGCCTCAAGTTCTGTGATCAACTTGACACTGGATGGTGACCATAGCTGAGAGCAATAGTCAAAGTGACTTAGGACAAGTGTCTTCCAGAGGACCATCATGGTTTCTGTTCTAAAGGTTCTAAGAATCATCCAGCCAGCCGTCTGCATTTCACTGTCAGTAGCAACATGTACATGAAAGGTCGCGTCATCACTCATGTGAATACCCAGGTCACGCACTGATTGTGCCTCGGGATTGCAATCCCTCCGGGTCCAGTGTATTCCTTGGGTATTGCATTCAGTTTTGCATGCTGATAGTATAAAGCTTGAAACTTTTCAGCATTGAACTGCATGCTATTCTTTTCAGCCCACTTGTATATTTTGTCCAGCTCATATTGCAGGTGCCTAGTGTCTTCAGGGTTCTGTATTGCCTGTGAAACTTTTGTATCATCTGCATAACTTGTGATCGTGGCTCTCCGCGTGCCTGAGGGCATGTCTGAGAGGGCCATTATGAACAGTAGTGGTCCCAAAACAGTGCCCTGTGGAACACCGCTCACTATTTGCGTGCTAATGGAAGTGCAATATTGGCTACTACCACCTGACTTCTATTCTTCAGAAAGTCGTGAAGCCATTCTCCTAGTTTTCCAACTATGCCAAGATCACGCAGTTTGGGACATATCATTCCATGATCGACTTTATCGAAGGCCTTTGCGAAGTCGAGATATATGACTTCCACATTTGAGTGGTTGAGCAGTTGTTTCAGGAGGATTGCCGGGAATCCATCGGGGCCAATAGCTGAGTCTATTTTTATTTCATCTATAGCCTTTATTACATCATCTTCCTTATATCGATGTAATTTAACGTCGCCGCCTCTGATTCTATATTGCAGTGGTAAAAAAGTCAGTTGGATTGCTGATTTGGAAATGCCCAAAGGGGTGGAGTGAAAACATTCTGAATTGTTCATTCAGTATTTCACTTACCCTCATTGGTTTTCCTGTGAGTGTGCCATCCTTTTCAAGGAGTGACCCTATCCTACAGTGCACCATAGCTGCTTCTTTGGCATACTGTAGAAAGCTCTGGGGTTAGTTTTTATGTTGTCTATGCCCAGGCTTCTTTGTCAATTATTTTTAATTTCCAACAGTTTTATTTTCAGGCGGACTTTTCACTGCTTTCAATTTGTTTGTTTAGGGCGATTTGAGATTTTTGTGCGCCGTCTCATTAATATATATATATATTTATATATATATATATATATATATATATAGATATATATATATATTATATATATATATATTATATCTAAAGATATATATATATATATATATATATATATATATATCTTTAGATATAATATATATATATATATATATAAATATATTTCTATATATATATATATATATATAAATATTATATATATATATATATATATATTATATATATATCAAAGATAGATATAGTTATATATATATATATATATATATATCTAAGATATATATATATATATATATATATATATCTTTAGTATATATATATATATATATTATATATAAAATAGTATTTATTTATAAATATATATATAATAAATATATATATATATATATATATATATCTAAAGATATATATATAATATATATATATATATCTTTAGATATATATATATATATATATATATATATATATATATATATATATATATTATATATATATAAATATATATATATATAATAATGAGACGGCGCACAAAAATCTCAAATCGCCTAAACAAACAAATGAAAGCAGTGAAAAGTCCCGCCTGAAAATAAAACTGTTGGAAATTAAAAATAATTGACAAAGAAGCCTGGCTATAGACAACATAAAAACTAACCCCAGAGCTTTCTACAGGTATGCCAAAGAAGCAGCTATGGTGCACTGTAGGATAGGGTCACTCCTTGAAAATTAATTTTGCCCTCAATGTTGTGAAATTATATATTTATATATAATATATATATATATATATTTAACTATATATATTTATTTATATATTTATATAATTTATATATAATATATTATTTATATATATTTAATATATATATATATATATAATATTATTTATATATATTTATAATATATATATATATTTAAATATATATATTATAAAATATATATATTTATAACTATATAATATATATAATATATATATATATATATATATATATATATTTATATATATATAAATATATTTAATATATATTATATTATATATATATAATTATATATATATATATATAAATATATATATATATATATAAATATATATATATATATATATATATATTATATATATATATATATTATAGATATATATATCAATATATATATATTATATATAATATATTTAATATATATATAATATATAAATATATATAAATATCTTATATTATATAATATATATAAATATATATATATTATATATATAAATAAATATATAATATATATATAAATATATATATATATATATATATAATATATATAAATATATAATTTCAACAATTGAGGGCAAAATTAATTAATTATTAATCAATTTCACCAAGTTTTCAGTATGCAAAGGGACCATTCAAGGCGAATTCAAATTATTACATTATATAAAAGGGCTTAGTAAAATAAATTACTTTGCCGCATACTGAACTCATTAGAAATAGCAGCTAAAAAATTTTAAGCTATTTCTAATACTTAAAGAAAATCTCTCTATATATAGTGTTGCTTAATTCAACTCACAAAAGTTTGGGGGTAAGGACATCGAAAAATCAAACGCTAAGGTTATTGAGAACGTACGTTTCAAGATTAGTCAAAACAACACTTCTTCATCAGCTCAGAAATTCCTTCGTTTGGATTTGGAAACACTGAAAATAAGAACATACCCTTCGAAGATCTGCTCGTAACTAACAGTGCCAACAATTCAAATAAGCAAGCGAAGAATCTCTGTTCTCCCCTTCCACAAGCGTGGGTTAAAATCATCAAAAACACTATGCTTATTTCGGTAAGTCCGAAGCATTAACAGAGGAGATTAATTATAATTTCAACAATTGAGGGCAAAATTAATTAATTATTAATCAATTTCACCAAGGTTCAGTATGCAAAGGGACCATTCAGGCGAATTCAAATTATTACATTATATAAAAGGGCTTAGTAAAATAAATTACTTTGCCGCATACTGAACTCATTAGAAATAGCAGCTAAAAAACTTCGCTTGCTTATTTGAATTTGTTGGCACTGTTAGTTACGAGCAGAGATCTTCGAAAGGGTATGTTCTTATTT
>NW_021828241.1:7500-9049 GCF_006345805.1 Octopus sinensis
GTATGCCCGTGATATATATCTAAATATGGTTTCATTGAAGTACGAACCGAGCGCTAACATGATCTCTAAAAGGTAACGGTCAGACAGTGACACGAGCTTTTGTAAAGAGAGATTATTTACAGCAACTTTTTTTATCAGCAACATCACCTCCGCTATCTTCATCAACACCTCCACCATCACCCTCATCTCTACCGTCGTCATCATCATCATCATCATCACCATCGTTATCATTATCATTGATATTATTTCGCGTATATTTTTTACAAGGGGGAGGCAGTTAGGGGGCGAATAATGATGAAACATATCAACCGAGATGGGTAAATGAAGAGAAGGGGATCGAGAGTAACTGGAAACGTTTACAGTGTCGTTGTTGCTTATCCCCAAGTTAGCCTTACTAAGCAGATCTTTGACGTTCCAGCCATGACCATATGTCTTTTCGGCATATCTGGGACTATACTCTGTAATGGATTTTTTCTTTTATAAAAGAAACAGTAGCAGTAGTAGTAGTAGTAGTAGTAGTAGTAGTAGTAGTAGCAGCAGCAGCAGCAGCAGCAGCAGCAGCAGCAGCAGTAGTAGTAGTAGTAGTAGTAGTAGTAGTAGTAGTAGTAGTGGCAGAACCGTTAACTTGCCGAGTGAAATGCTTAGCGACATACCTTCAGGTTTTTTTCTACGTTCTGGGTTCAAATTCAACCGAGGCCAACTTTGTACTTCTATATTTTTCGGGTTCGATAAAATAAGCACCAATTGAGCATTCGGGCCCCATGTAATTGACTAACCCCACCCCACCTGCAACACAACAAAATTACACGCCTTAAAGCCTACGGGAGAAAGAATTATAGTCCTGTTCAAAGAAGGTTATGTGGGGCTAAAGTAAAAAAAAAAAATGAAGGAAAAATCACGAGAGAGATGTAGGATGGCAGACGATATATGATAGAACTTGTGTTACTATAGCACAGCAGACGATAAATATATATAATGGTGTTATACTTTTATAAAATAACAGGCGTTATATATAACGGTGTTATTCCATTAAAGAGCAGACGATATATATTGTATGCCGTGATGGCGTGTTATGGATTGGAAATGGGGGAAAATTAATACGCAAATGCCATAAAACATATTTCGTGATGGTTGTATTTACGAGTAAATAGGATTGACTAAGTATTTTTAATGATATATATATGTATTCATATATGTATGTATATATCTATATCTATCTATCTATCTAATATATATATATATATATATATATATATATCTATATTATACCACGCACATATATATAATAATATATATATATATATATATATATAGAGATAGCTAGCTAGATAGATAGATAGATAGATATGCATGCGTGCGTGTCTATGTAAGTGTAAATGCATGCATAAGAATATAGTATGTATGTATGTATGTATGTATGTGTTATATATAACCCATACATATATGCGTGCACGTATATAATATATATATTATAATATATATTATATATATATAATTATATATATATATATATATATATATATATATATATATATATAATATAATACAT
>NW_021828242.1:0-8911 GCF_006345805.1 Octopus sinensis
ACTTTGATCCCAATGCACAACTGCAAACCCTTCAAAAACTACGGTCACCCACACCACTAGGACAAGTGCCTTCTCCCTGTTGCCTTCCTTCAATCTACAGGCCCGTCCACTTGAACCGTGCTCTTCACCCTCATCTTACTGTTCAACGAATTTCCCTCTTCCCTCTTCACTTTCCTTTCCGAGAAAAAAGATTTGATGTGGACTTTGCCAAAGTGGAAAGGCCTCTTTTTATCCCTTTCAGTCTGGTCCAACAAGCATCCTCTTTTCCTATGGCCACCGGATAGATCAACACTGCCTGTGAGGACAGAACGATTTTCAGAAGGACTCAGTTGGGAGCTGGGTTCGTCCTACACGCGACTGCGGCTCTTCGCCATAAATCCACAAGTCATAATAAAAACAATCATAACGGTTTTTTTTTTAAATCAACCGCTACGCGTTTGCACAAAGAGCAAGGACGGTGTAGGAAGATACAATAGGATGACATGATGTGGCGCTACTTGAAGCCGTGTACAAAATTTACAATTAAAAAAAACAACAGAGAAAAAAATTTGAAACAAGGAACTTTACCCAAAGATAGAAGACTTCTGAGTGATGGTCGTGAAAACACCACAAAACCACGGTCACCTTAACTACTAGTTATAATTATGTTGATTATTTCAGACTTTAGCACAAGGTTAGCAATTCTCGAGAGGAAGAGGATTTATCGATCATATCGTCCCCAAGTATTTGACTGGTATATTATTTTATCGACCCCCCGAAAGGGAAGATATGACGTAAAGTTGACCTTGGCGTAATTTGTGCTCTGAATATGAAGATAGAAAATAATAGATAGAAAGAGAGAGAGAAAGGAAGAGAGAAGGAGACACACAGACAGACATATATATATATATATAATATATATATATATATATATATATATATTATATATATGTATGTATGTAGAGAGAGAGAGAGAGAGAGATGAGAGAGAATGAGAGAAAAGAGACAGACAGGTAGATAGATAGACAGACAGGTTAGATAGATAGATAGAGATAGATAGATAGATAGATAGATAGATAGACAGACAGATAGGCAAACGGATAGGTAGACAAACAGACTGATAATGTCAAATATTTTAAATTTTTATTAATTATTTTTTTTCCTCAACTTTAATTTCATTAATTAAATTAACACCAATAAATAAATAAATGAAATAACACAAAATGATAAAAAAAACACCAACAAGATGGCATCAAGATCCGGAAAACGGAGAACACCAATTACAATAGAATAAAAACACCAATACAGAAGCGTTAACCGAGAATATTGGCAGGAAATCATTCTCTGGGTGTTTCAACGAAAATACAAAATGCAAGTTTAACTGAGAGGGGAATTAAAATATAATAAATTCAAAGAATTTCGTGGACTTTCACTAGATTTAGCGGTTCTTCATTAACTCTTATTGTGTTTCATAGGGTAGGGGACTTCCTACTGTATTCATTATTGGTGTTGTCGTTGTTATAATTGTTGTTGTGGTTGTTGTTTTGTGGCTGTTGTTGTTGTTGTTGTTGGTGGTGGTGGTGTCGTTAATTACGTGGTTATTGTCATTGCACTTGCTGTAGTAACTGTTGTTGTTGCGAATGCTGTTGTTATTGTTCAGATTGTTATTCTTGTTGCTGTTGTTAATGTTGTAGTTGTTTCTGTTGTTTTTGCTCGTCGTTGTTGTTGCTATTGTTACACTCACCGTCGTCGTTGTTGTTATTATTATTTTTTTTTTGTATTATCATCGTTACTATAGATGTTATTGTTGCTTGCTGCTGTTGCTATTGTTTGTTGTTGTTGTTGTTATTGTTTTGGTTATTGCTGTTGCTAATTTTCGTAACTATCTTTATTGCTATTGTTGCTATCTTTTGTTGCTATTGTTGCAACCATCATTGTAGCTGCTTCTGTTGTTCTTATTGATGTTGAAGTCGTTGTCGCTATTTTTAATTTAAACCATCATCATTGTTATTGTTGTTGTTGTGGTGGTGTTTTTTTTCGTTTTAAACTAAAATCATTGCTAACATAATTAGGCCCTTCCGTTGCCATTTCTTTCGTACTTTCTCTTTCTATTTTCCTATCCTTTGTCATGGAGGCTGAGAAAAAGGCTATACTTTAATGCCTTAATAATAATAATAATAATAATAATAATAATAATAATAATAATAATAATAATGATAATAACAATAATAATAATAATAATAATAATAATAATAATAATAATAATAATAAAGAGTTGTGAACTTTTCAGTTCACTTATAAACAACTTAATTACTTTGACCATCTCAAAAGTTCATATCACTATCAAATAAATTAAAACGCGCGCGCCAACACACACACACACACACACAAACACACACACATGTAAAGCAATATTTCTTTCTTTCTTTATTATTTTTTGTTTTTGAAACAGCTCCAGGCTATCTTCACTGGTTTTCGAATGAATCATGGCGGATTGAAAAAAATAATAATGTGTCTTTTTGCTTTTTTTTTTAATTTTGCGAAAAAGAAAATGCATTCAACAAAAATACCATAGCAGTAACCCATTCAAATGTACCCACATATTGATCTATCGATCTATTGTCCCACGGAGTAGCAAAAAAACAAAATAACAAAGAAACATTGGAAACAAACAATATAAACGAGATGAAATAAAAGTGGAAAAAGGTTGAGAAAATATTACACTAATATAACACCAATAATACTGATATAGCGAGATTGTGTTGAAATAAATTTGTCGTATATACCTCGGGGCATTTTACAATCAAAACACACACCTCAGCACGTCTTTATTTGGATTCTGACAGCCAGTATTATTGTCAACTGTTCATGGAATCTTTCTATTATTAGACACGGTGCATCAGAAAAACCTACGAAGCGGCATTTTATAAGGAATGGGAATCTGGAAATCGGTGGGGGTGGGGGCAGGTTTACTGCACCCTGTATTAAGTAAATCTTGTAGAAATATTTTTTTTTATTTCTATCCCCCTCGGGTCAGTAATCAAAGGACGTATAGTTTAATTTCTAAAAAAGATAACATTCGAAACAAGCTTTCATTACACTATTGTTCATTCTGTATAACGTGTATAATTTTATTATTATCATCATCATCATCATCATTATTATTATTATTATTATTATTATTATTATTATTGTTCCATTATTGGGGAATTTTGTTGTTAGTTTTTTAACTGTTTTTGTTTTTTTCATAGCTGACAGTTTTCTGTTTTAAACTTCACTTGACCTTTGTTTTATAATTGTCCCTATATGTTTTTATGTTCAGCCCTTGTGACTAATAAAGGAAGGATCATTATTATTATCATTATCATTATTATTATTATTATCATTATTCAGTGGGGTTTTTTTATAGCGTGCTTTCACTTCACTACCGAGCGCAACTATGTGTGCCTTGGGTATGTGCTGTGTTTTGTTGTGATGCTCTGATGGTTACTGTATTATTATTATTATTATTATTATATTTATTAATATTATATTTTATGTCTGTCTTTGTATTGTGCCTCACATCCGTCACTCTGATAACAAATAAATCATCTCTATCATTATTATTGCTGTTGATGTTGTTGTTGTTGTCATTGTAACTGCTACGCTTCTTGATATCAATATTATTATTATTATTATTATTATTGAATGAGAGAGCAGCAACGTCACGCTGGGGTAGAACTATACGGAGCCCAATACACCCATCATGACTACTCGTCTGATAAGGGTACACCAGGCACATGCATCACAACCATATGCGCGCAACATGGTGAGCTCATATCAAGGTAAACAGCACATGACCTGACAGGCGGGGTCCAGTTAAAATTTACTTCTAGTCGAATAGCCCACCCCGCTCGAAACGTCTGTGAATAAGGTTTGTTTCAGGATGATGAACAAGACTACCACGTTTACAGGAGTTTAATAATTCAAGCCCCAAAGAATCCCTCTCAACAAATGGCTGTGATGCTCCATAGAGACACACATATCGTCAGCTACTAAGGGACACGCTCGACTGGGTAAGGCCAAGCACTTGACAAGCAAATCCACCCCATTTTCCTTTACAAGTGGAACTTAAAAAGCTGATGAGAGCCTCATACCAGACAGTGGCTCTCATGGCTTCTGATCTTCACTGAGTGGAAGTGTTATCATGTACATTGTTTTGTCTTGGTATAAAAGATGGGCTACAGCAAATATTCTGCTCAATACCACAGATTTGCTTGTCAGTTGTTTGACCGTAACCAGTTGAGCATGTCCCTTAGTGGCTGACAGTATGTGCATCTCTGATCAAGAGCAGAAGTAGTGGGGGAGCATCATAGCCATGTGTTAACAGGAATTCTTTGGGGTTTGAATAATTCACCTCTGGAAACATGGGTGTTTCGTTCAACATCCTTAAACAACCCTTATTCAAGGACCTTTTGAGCGGGATGGATTACTCGACCAGAAGAAAATTCTAACTGGGTCCTACCTGCAAGGTCATGTGCTGTTTATCTTGATATGAGATCACCATGTCGCGCGCACATATAGTTGTGATTTTATGTGCCTAGTGTACCCTTATCAGAGGGGTAGTCATGATGGGTATACTGGGCTTCGTATATTTTACCCCAGTGTCACTTTGATGGCATGCAATGCCCTCTCACTCAATAATAATAATGATAATAATAATAATAATAATAATAATAATAATAATAATAATAATAATAATAATAATAATAATAATAGGCGTAGGAAGTGGCTATGTGGTAAGTAGCATGCTTAGCAACAATATGGTTCCGGGTTCAGTCCCACTGCGTGGCATCTTGGGCAAGTGTCTTCTACTATAACCTCGGGCCGACCAAAGTTTTGTGAGTGGCTTTGGTAGACGGAAACTAAAAGAAGCCCGTCATAAATGTGTGTGTATGTGTGTGTGTGTGTATGTTTGTGTGTCTGAGTTTGTCTCCCTAGCATTGCTTGACAACCGATGCTGGTGTGTTTATGTCCCCGTCATCTAGCAGTTCGGCAAACATACGATCAAAGGCTTTCCGAACGAGCTCACTCCATATGATATTCAAACAGTGGATCTGGGACTATATTAACAATATCTCTCTTCCACCATTTTGTTTTATGAACGGCAAACGTAATTTATAAGAGATTTAGCTGCTATTTCTAGGAAGTCCAGTGATAATATAAAAACTACTTTCAGCTGATATCATTGGTTGTTTTTGTTTTCAGTCCTAGGTCAGTTTTGACTGTGTAATCCTAGATCAAAAGCGTTCCAACTAGGACTATCCATTCACTCTGACTATTTTACGTTTTACTGACATGGTATCTCCTGAACTATATCATCCAATGCGCTCTTTCTTTCTTTCTTTTCAGAAGAAGGTAATGTGTAATTTGTAGAGACTTAACTGTTATTTCTGACAAATCATGCAACCACATAGGATCCCCTTGTTAACTCAAGTACTTGCAGCTTTAGTTATGGTTGTTGCTGCTGCTGTTGTTGTTGTTGTTTAGCCGAAGATTAATCCTTATCCAGATGACCCATATCGAAATGATTTTCCTGTCGTTACCATACTGTCTTAATTTCTGTTTCATGAAGAGTTTATCAAGGACTACATTCAATATGTTATTCTTGCTTTAAAAGACGACAATTTGTGATTTAATAGAAAGAGGGAGAGAGAGAGAGAGAGAGAGAGAGAGAGGAGAGACAGGCAGACAGACAGACTGGACACACACGCACACACAGAAAAAGAGAAAAGCGGCAAGAGATACAGAGATACGGAGAGACAGACAGACAGAGAGAGGTTTGACTGTTAATTGTTGCAAAGAGAAAAATCATCTAGACGATCTTTCGTTTGGTCTCCTCTCTCTCTCTCTCTCTCTCTCTCTCTCTCTCTCTCTCTCTCTCTCTTTCTCTCACTCTTCTTCTTCTTCTTCTTCTTCTTCCTATAATCTCCTCTTTCGTTCTCTGTCTTCTCATAACGAGAATGCTTGTAAGGGAATATAATATGCGATTAATCACAATATAAGTCCAATTAATAACGGGAAGAATATTTGTTTATAAAAGAAAGAACAAAAGCAGATAATGAGATGTGAGAGGAGGGGGAGAAACAAGCCGCGTAAAAGGATTACGTTTTGAGAGGGTTATCAGATAAGAAGGTCCGTAAATGACTACTATATTCCATACGAATGTTGAGATTATACATACATATGTAGTACTTACATACATACATACATACATACATACATACTTACATACATACATACATACATACATACATACACATACATACATACATACATACATACATACATACATACATACATACATATACACATACGCGCACGTACATACATACGTACATACATAAATACATACATACATACATATTTTATCTCTATCTACATTATATCACGGGTATTTGAAAAGCTGAAGGGAGTGAAAGCACTTACACAAATATTTCTTCCATCAGGCCTATGTTAATCTGCTTTTTTAAAAAAAATTATGCAATTACCAGTCGATTACTGGAGCTGATGGTATTAACAATCTTTCTTCCCCATAAGATATCAGACCTTGTGCCTTTATCAATATCAATTATTACGTAAGATAGAATCGTTAACATGCCGGAGAAAACAGCAGCGTTTCATCCGGTTCGTAACGTTTTAAGTTCAAATGCTAACGCAGCGGATTTTGCCTTACATTTCTCGGGATCGATAAATAAAGAACCAGTCAAGTACTGGAATCGATGTTATCGACTCATCCTCTCCCTGAAAATTACTGGCCTGGTGCAAAACTTGAAAAGATTATTACTATTATCATCATTATTGTTATCATTTATTATCATTACTATTACTGAGTTCAAATTTCACCGAGGTCGACTTTACCTTTTGTCCTTTCAGGGTCAATAAAATAAGTACCAGTCGAACTCTGGTGTCAATCAAATCGACTTACACCCTACTCCGAAATTGCTGGCCTTGTGGCAAATTTGAAATCATCATAATCATAATCCTCATCATCATCATTATTATTATTATTATTATTATTGTTATTAAGGCGGCGAGCTGGCAGAATCGTTAGCGCACTGGACAAAATGCTTAGCAGCTTTTCGCCCGTGGCTACATTCTGAGTTCAAATTCCGCCGAAGTTGACTTTGCCTTTCATCCTTTCGGGGTTGTTAAATTAATTACTAGTGAAACACTGGGGTCAATGTAATCGACTACTCCCCTCCACAAAAATTTGAGGCCTTCTACTTATAACAGAAAAGATTATTATCATCATCATTATTATTAACTATTATTACTATTATTATTATTATTATTATTAACTAAAATTATTATTATTATTAACTAAAATTATTATCATTATTAACTATTATTATTATTATTATTATTATTATTAATTATAATTATTAATTATAATTATTATTATTATTATTATTATTATTATTATTAAGGCGGCGAGGTGGCAGAATGGTTAGCGCGTTGGACAAAATGCTTGGTGGCAATTTTTGTGGGTCTTTACATTCTGAGTTCAAATATTGCCAAGATCAACTTACCTTTCATTCTTTTAGTGTTCGATAAACTAAAGCGACCGTCAAGTACTGAGGCAGATGTAATCGTCTTCCCCTCCCACCCGGCTTCCTTTCAAGATTTCTGGCCTTATGGCCAAACCTTTGAAAGGACCATCAGAGTGCCAAACTAATGCTAGTTGAAACCGGTTATGGCCAGTTATTACCAGTTTAATGTTGTTTATTACGAATTTATAAATCGCGAACGAATTTTCAGCATGAGATTTAGATGACTCGTGATGACCGTAATGAAGATGGTGGCGGTGGAGGCGGTAGAGGTTGTGGCGGTGGTGGTAGCGGCAGTGGCGGCGGTGGTGGTGGTGGTAGTAGTGGTGGCGGCAGCGGCGACGGCGGCCGTGGTGGTGGTGGTGGGGTGGTGGTGGTCAAACATGGTGGAGTTTTTTTTTTAAATGCTGGGAATTATATGTAATCTAACGTATTTAGCACCTTTGATATGTCCTCATCGGGAAATTTGTGGCGGTGGGTGGGGTGAGGGGTTCTGGTGGGGTGGAGGGTTCTCATTGAGTAAAATATAAAAAAAAAATGAAAGAAAGAAAAAGAAGATTGCTAGCGGCAACGCTGTTAGTGAGATGTCATGTCTACTTGTGATTAGATTGATATCAATAGTTTGAAAAAGGGTGCCATGAAATTTCGTGTGGAGGGGTGGCGAAGATCTTGAAGAGAGTGAGAGAGAGAGAGAGAGAGAGAGAGAGAGAGAGAGTGTGGTCAAGAGCCTAGCTAAAGGACTGCGTTTGGTGGGTCAAAGATCATACAGGAACAGCACAAAATTCAAAACGGATAACAGGGTATTTTTTCCCCATTTTCCCCGATACGTATTTTTTTGTTATCGCTTTTTGTTTCCTTATTTTATTTATTTATTTATCTTTATTTATATTTATTTATTTATTTATTTATTTATTTATTTACATTATTTATATAATGTTGACCAGCACAAGCAAGGATACAAAGAGGGAGTTGGGGGGAGTATGGGCGGGGCGGGGCGAAGAATGGGAGGGAAGGTTCAAAAAGGTCAAGTTAATCCTTGAATGGATATAAGCCGGGGCCAACTTTGTTCGCCACGTGTGAGGTTGTCCTGGGTGGATGCGGAAAAAGTGGTCAATTCAATAAAGACCCCCCCGAGAACGCATGCGCGTGCATGCGTATGTATGTGTGTGTGTGTGTGAGAGAGAGAGAGAGACAGAGAGAGAGAGACAGAGACAGAGACAGACAGACAGTGAAAGAGACAGAGAGAAAGAGAGATAGTAAGTAAGCCTAAACCGAAACTGTTGTCATCTGTGCCCACCTCCACCGGCGCCACTCCTCCTCCTCCCCTCCTCCTCCTCCTATTA
>NW_021828243.1:0-8882 GCF_006345805.1 Octopus sinensis
GATGTTGACAGGAAGATCATGGACGATGGCGTTGATTCTTGGTCCATAGTTTCTTATGTAGCAGTGTATGGGTAGGTGGTGAGCATCGACTTGAAGTGACATGGGCATCGGAGAGATCTGAATGAGCAACTTAGATAGAATTAAATCAACCCGTCGTCCCTACACCGCCGAATACCACATGACCGTTCTGGCGTGGAAAGGGAATAGGGATAAAGCAATGAGATTGACGCTGCAGGCTAGAAATCGCAGCTACTGCATTCTTGACTTTAACAGTTACGTGGGAGTTTTCTGCATGCAGAAACTAGAAAAAAAAGGGACAACAGAGACAGTAACAAAAAGAGCAGATCACAGAAACTACTACTTTCAAACTACCAGAGGTGAAGGCTCTAGAAATAGAAGTGGTTGCTTATCAGTTCCAGAAACCAATGGTCAGATATTTCTTCCTCGGCCATAACGGGCAGCATAATCCACTGTCATGCGCTGCTGAGAAGAGGGTGGACAAGGTTAGGTGGACAACAGACATGGGACCCTGTTGAAGGCAGTGGAGTAGCAAAACGGGGAAAAGGGCCTTTGAATTAGAAGGATATACGTAACCCTAAGGATAGGTGGAGGAGCGTATTACTTCCTGTAATGGATGAAGTTTACAGTGCTTCGAATGACATAAAGAAAAAATGATTAAGTGCTAACCTGCGAGGAGATGGCTTCCGATTAGTTGGGACATACTTGAAATTTTGAGTGTTGTTGTAAACCACCTTAAAAGTAATGATTGTTATTCTTTAACCTGCTGGAAAACGTGTGTTATTGTCTCTCCAGCACCCGAGTCGCTCAGAAGCTTCTTCTGAACAGCCAATTTCTATTACCTTGATGCAGAATACTTGGAAACGAAAGATGGTCATTATTGTAAGGCACTTAACACCTGAATGAGTGCGACGCCCTTTGTGTTGTATTATATTTATATTATATTAAATTAAAGCTGTACATACCAAATGTAGTCGTGGTTGTATTGCAATAAGCTTGCTTCTCAAACACATGTTTCTCAATTCTGTCCCACTGCGTGGCACCTTGGTCAAGTGTCTTCTACTATAGCCTCGGTCAGTCAAAGCCTTAAGAGTAGATTTAGTAGACGCAGACCGACAGAATGCGTCATGTGTGTGTGTGTGTGTGTATGTGTGTGTGTGTATGTGTGTGTGTGTATGTGTGTATGTGTGTGTGTGTGTGTGTGGTGTGTGCGCGTGGTGTGTGTGTGTGTGTGATACCACCGCTGAACGACCAATGTTACCTCTCCATCGGTTATTTCTGTAATGGATTGAACAATTATCATGCCTAAAATTATAAGTATCATGGTCGACACGTTCGACTAAAATCCTTCAAGGCGTTGATCCAGCATGGCCATAGCCCAGTAACTGAAACAAGTAAAAGAAAAGCGATAAATGATATCCTGGAAACCGGTCTTATGGGGCATGGCTCAGGAAGGACCTTTGATCCACATGATACACCGTTTCACTGTTTTCTCATATGGATAGATAGATATTATATATATATATATACACTTTTTTTACTTGTTTCAGTCATTTGACTGTGGCCATCCTGGAGCACCGCCTTTAGACGAGCAAATCGACCCCGGGACTTATTCTTTGTAAACCCAGTACTTATTCTATCGGTCTCTTTTTGCCGAACCGCTAAGTGACAAGGACGTAAACACACCAGCATCGGTTGTCAAGCAATGCTAGGGGAACAAACACAGACACACAAACACATACACACGCACACATATTTATACATATACACGACAGGCTTCTTTCAGTTTCCGTCTACCAAATCCACTCACAAGGCTTGGTCGGCCCGAGGCTATAGCAGAAGACACTTGCCCAAGATGCCACGCAGTGGGACTGAACCCGGAACCATGTGGTTGGTAAGCAAGCTAGAAGGTGGAAAAAAAGAGTACTCAAATACCAGGGATAGAGTAATATGCTTTATTTAAAAGAGTTTTGTTAAAATTTTAACAAACCTGTCCGACGAACGGAAACATGAAATCCGAGTAACAGGTTTTGTTGAATTTCTGGTGCTTTTAAATAAAGTATATATATATATATATATATATAGGCGCAGGAGTGGCTGTGTGGTAAGTAGCTTGCTTACCAACCACATGGTTCCAGGTTCAGTCCCACAGCGTGGCACCTTCGGCAAGTGTCTTCTACTATAGCCACGGGCCGAACCAAAGCCTTTTGAGTGGATTTGGTAGACGGAAACTAAAAGAATCCCGTCGTATATATGTATATATATATATGTGTGTATGTGTGTGTGTGTGCGTGTGTACGTGTGTGCGTGTATGTTTGTGTGTCTGTGTTTGTCCCCAACATCACTTGACAACCGATGCTGGTGTGTTTACGTCCCCGTAACTTTGCAGATCGGCAAAAGAGACCGATACAATAAGCACTAGGCCCACAAAGAATAAGTCCTGGGGTTCGATTTCTTCAACTAAAGACGTTGCTCCAGGATGGCCGCAGTCAAATGACTGAAACAAGTAAAAGAGTTAAAGAGAGAGTTATATATATATATATATATATATATATACACACACAAACATAATTACGCATATACATAAAAAGTACATACACATACAAATTCATCGATGCAAAAAACAACACTGATTAACATAACCACACACATACATACTGGCACACACACACGCGCACGCAGACATGCACACGTAAATCTATTCACACTCATAAATGCTTAGAATTCAGTGCATCAGACCGTAACCATGGTTGCAAACAGTACAGTCCATACATTATCCCAGCAAGCCACACCCAGCGCTGTGGAGCGTTCACGAATCGTCTTCAATACACGCCACCAACGGCGCCACCTCCACCTCCGCTTTCGCCGCCGCCACTACCACCACCAACATCGCAAACATAGTAGAAATACCACGACAGAACGCCCAGCACGTATTTACTGCACGATAGACCACGCCATATTATACAAGAAAAAACCGCCACTGAGCATACGCTAGGCTCCATCGCCTACATCTCTATCACCATCGGCCACCACTATCACCAACCATCAATACCTATTTCTTTACTACCCACAAGGGGCTAAACACAGAGAGGACAAACAAGGACAGACAAACGAATTAAGTCGATTATATCGACCCCAGTGCGTAACTGGTATTTATTTAATCGACCCCGAAAGAATGAAAGGCAAAGTCGACCTCGGCGGAATTTTAACTCAGAACGTAAAGACAGACGAAATACCTATTTCTTTACTACCCACAAGGGGCTAAACACAGAGAGGACAAACAAGGACAGACAAACGGATTAAGTCGATTATATCGACCCCAATGCGTAACAGGTACTTATTTTAATCGACCCCGAAAGGATGAAAGGCAAAGTCGACCTCGGCGGAATTTGAACTCAGAACGTAGCGGCAGACGACATACGGCTACGCATTTCGCCCGGCGTGCTAACGTTTCTGCCAGTTCGCCGCTTTATAATACAATCACCACCACTATCACCACCACCACCACCAACAATACCATCACCACCATTGCCACTATCATAAACAAATGCAAAAATGTACATACATACACACACACATACACACAACCATATATGCATCTTAAATAGGTTCACCCTCGCCCGCGTATAAAGCAGGTACTAACGCACAGATTCGCATGCGCACACACATACGCATTCTCACACTCATTACATCTGGTATACACATACACACACACAGACTCGCTGGCTTTCCTTCTGTCACATTCCAAGCTGTCACCAAGAAACCGACATCCCTCCAGCTTTCTGTCCAGCCATACGGTCCAAGAAATTATCTCTTCTCTCTATATATAAACGGCAGTTTGTCTGTGCGTGTTTCTGTGTGTCTGTTTGCTTGTACCCTCACCCTGACCACGGCTTTCAACCGATTCTGATGAAACTTGACACACACATAGCCCAATGTCATAATTCAAAACTAACGCAGCGAAAATTTTGAAAAGTTCCCCAAGTTCTGAAAAAAATCGATAAATTCGACATGGGGTCGAGAATGAGAAACACAAACCGCAAACTGTCTAGGGGACGCAACTCCCACCTTTTTTACTCTCAAAAAAGATTTACCATCATTTTTTTCCATTTTTTTGCTATTTTTTGGCTATAACTCTCTAAAAATGCTTTATAGTTATTTCCCTTACAAACCTGAGCAACGCCGGGCGATACTGCTAGTCCTTTCTAATGCGTCTGGTGTTGATGAAATACAGACCTCACTTCTAACAACATGGTGTAACCCACCTGGAGCAATGGCAGTCCATTTTTCAGTAGCCAGCTTGACCTTCTTGTGTTTCTTCATTCGGTAATCTGAGCCTGAGCGAACTGTGTTTCCATTCGGAGTCTGCGAAACGTTAAGTCGCATGAGGCAGAACCAAAGCGTTTAGATAATTATTTAATTCCTAATAAATGTGATGGCCGCACTTTTCTTTCGTTTCTACATTCGCTGGTATATAAGAGTGGCTGTGTGGTAAGTAGCTTGCTTCCCAACCACTTGGTTCCGGGTTCAGTCCCACTGCGTGGCACCTTGGGTAAGTGTTCTTCTACTATAGCCTCAGGCTTACCAAAGCCTTGTGAGTGGATTTGGTAGATGGAAACTGAAAGAAGCCCATCGTATATCTGTGTGTGTGTGTGTGTGTGTGTGTGTGTGTGTGTGTGTGTGTGTGAGTGCATTTGTGTATCTGGGTTTTGTCCCCCACTATCGCTTGACAACCGATGCTGGTGTATTAACGTCTCCGTAACTTAGCGGTTCAGCAAAAGAGACCGATAGAATAAGTACTGGGCTTACAAAGAATAAATCCTGGGGTAGATTTGCTCGACTAAAAGCAGTGTTCCAGCATGGCCGCAATCAAATGACTGAAACAAGTAAAAGAGGAAGAGAATAAAAAGAAGAAATAACATACATAAATACATACATAAATACATACTCCATACATACATATACATACATACATACATACATACATGCATGCATGCATACATACATACATACATACATACATACATACAAACATACATACATATATATATGTATATACATACATACTACATACATATATATATGTATATAATACATACATACATACATATATATATATATGTATATACATATGTATATATATATATATATGCATATATATATATAATATGATATAAATAATACATATATATATGCATATACACACACACATGTGTGTGTGTGTATGCGTGTGTGTGGGGGCACACGGCCTAGTGGTTAGAGCAGTGGAAACGCGGTCGAGGGATCGCGGGTTCGAATCTCAGACCGGGCGATGTGTGTGTTCACGAGCAAAACACCTAAGTTCCACGCGACTCCGGTAGAAGGTAATGGCGAACTTCTGCTGACTCTTTCGCCACAACTTTCTCTCACACTTTCCTCCTGCATCTTGCAGCTCACCTGCGACGGACCGGCGTCCCGTCCAGGTGGGGGAACCTATACGCCAATGTAACCGGGAAACCGGCCCTTATGAGCCAGGGATGGCTTGAGAAGGAACAAACAACAAAAACAATATATCTATATATATAAAACTGTAGTTGTGTGAGTGTCTGTCCCCTTCGATTTAGATTCCTAACTCCTCCCACATTTTGCGGTGCAGTTTAACCAAATTCGGGTATCTTATAGTCGTGATTCATATCGAGCCCGTCTGAGTATTAGCGTGCGTCTACGATGAGTCTACGATTTTAAAAATAATTTAACATCATTTTTTTTATTCCATTTTAATGCATAATTTTTCGTGTGTCGATGGCGGCGGAGATTGACCGTCCACGCTCACACTTGCACCTGTTTGCTTCTCCCCCTTCTTCCCTCCCTCGTGAAGCTGTGGGGAAGGGAGTGTAAGGAAATCAACGTCATAAAGCGTTGTCAAGGAGACCAGCGTTCTTTTAGAACAACGACTTCATGGCTTGAAGACATCCAACAGAAATGGCTAAGAAAGCCCGAATTGGCATCTATAAGGGAAGTAACTCTCTAAAAATGCTTATATAGTTATTTCCCTTACAAACCCGAGCAACGCCGGGCGATACTGCTAGTATAAATATAAGATGAAAACGGGTGAAGGAATAACAAGCAGCTGTATTAGTTTAACACTCGGGAAGAATGGAGAAGTCTTTGACGTTTCGATAAAGACTCGTCATCGAATTTGACAGACAGGAACTGTGGAATCCTAAAATATATAATGTATTTTTGTATGAGTGTGTTTGTGTGTGTTTGTGTGTGTGTGCGTGTGTGCGTGTGTGTGTGTGTGTGTTTGTGTGTGTGTGTGTGCGTGTGTGTGTGTGTGTGTGCGTGTGTGTGCGTGTGTGTTTGTGTGCGTGTGTTTGTGTGTGTGTGTGCGTGTGTGTGTGTGTGTGTGTGTGTGTATTTGTGTGTGTATGTGTGTGTCTGATCGTGAATGTCCATTACCTCTACTTGACGACTTGTCTTGTTTGTTTATATTTCAGTAACTTAGCATTTCAGCAAGAGAGACCGTTAAAACCAGTACCAGTCTTTAAAAAAGAGAGAGAGATAGAGAGAGAGAGAGGGGGAGAAGCAAAACCAAGAACTGGAAGCAATTTGAATGTCTAAACCCATCGAAATTTTGCCACAGCATGGCCGTAGTCCAATGGCTGAAACAAGGAAACAAAAACAAATAAGATCAAAATATGTGGATTCTATCTATTTCTTTATCATAGATAGATAGATAGATAGATAGATAGATAGATAGATAGATAGATAGATAGATAGATAGATTAGATAGATAGATAGATAGATAGATAGATATAGATGGACGGATAGATAGATAGATAGAGATAGATAGATAGATAGATAGATAGATAGATAGATAGATAGATAGACGGATGGACGGATAGATAGATAGATAGATAGATAGATAGATAGATAGATAGATAGATAGGAGATAGATAGATAGATAGATAGACGGAGGACGGATAGATAGATAGGATAGATAGATAGAAGGATAGATGGATAGACAGACAGACAGGAAGGCAGGCAGGCAGGCAGGCAGGCAGGCAGGCAGGAAGGCAGACAAACAGACAGACTGACAGACAGATAGAAATTGCATTTGTTTTTGCCATAGTGCTGCTAGTTAATAAATCCTGTTCTTGTAAAATTCTGACTTTTGAAAAATTGATAAAAAAAAAAAAAAGAATTACTATGGCGGACGAAAAATCCCGGAAGGCGTTGCTCCAGGAGGGCCGCGATCTAATCACATAGACTTGTGAAAACATTGCACTCATACACACTCACAAACACACATATTTTATACATAGACATGTGTGTGCGTATGAGTGTGTGAGTGTGTGTGGGTGTGAGTGTGTGGATGTACGTTTTCATACACACATACACACACACACGCATATGTAATATCTATATATATATATATATACGCTTGCATGCGTGTATGTATATATTGAAATCGTATGCTCAATAAAGCTACTCCCGCAATGATGTATATAACAATCATAATATATATATACATATATACATATATATATATATATGCATATATATATATATCTATATATCTATATATATATACATATATACATATATATATATATATTATACATACAAGCGGACATAGACATGCGTACTTATATTCATATATAGATCATATATTATTTCCTTTCCTTCTCTTTCTGTGTGTGTATACATATATATATATATATATATATATATATATGTGTGTGTGTGTGTATGTGTCTATATATATATGTAATATGTTGTGTGCACTTTTAAAGACACATACATACAAACGCTACGTCTGTGTTTATGTGTTCGTGTGTGTGTATATATATATCTTTATATATATATATATATATATATATATATATATAACCCCCATGTGTGCAGGTATATATTAGCATATACTTATAATTAGCATGTATGTATGTATGTATATTATTACATCCGTCTCTATGAATCATGTGTGTGCATACACGAGTGCGCGTACATGTGTGCTTCCATATAGATGCGTACGCGTGTGTGTGTTTGCGTACATGCAAGCAAGCGCCTGTGTGTGCGTGCGTGTGCGTGCGTGTGCGTATACGCCTGTGTGTGTGTGTGCGTGATGGTGGATGTTGAGGAATTTTGATGAAACTGTAGTGATGTTTGTACAATGCTGTTATATAAATAGTGTTGCTCTTTATTTCTTGTTTTGTGTTTATTCAGTGCCAGCTCCTTGGTGTGTATATACTTTAGACTTGTGTTTTTTCTGCAGCTCACACGTCTTCGCTTTTTGTTTCAAACGACGCTGCTATTCTCTTCATCTTCTCTTCCAGTCTCTCTAGTCCTTCCTCTGCGCCATCTCTATCACTATCTCTATCGTTTTCTCATTTTCACTCTCTCTCTCTCTCTCTCTCTCTCTCTCTCTCTCTCTCTCTCTCTCTCTCTCTGTGTCTCTCGTTCCTCAATTGTCTTTCTCTAATTTACAACTGAATGATTTGACTTGTGTATATAAGGTTTTTGTTATTCTGAATCTATAGATTGTCGAGCGTCGAGATTCACTTCTCCATGTTGTTGATGGTTTCTATTAAACGAGTCTCTTTTACGTTTTGTTCCGCGTAAAAGTACATCCACTGAGAGCAAAATCCAATCTAAGTCGACAGAACGTCTACCAGACTCATGTAGGAACTGTCACCAGTTGCAAATTCTACCATCAACACCACCATCACCACAACCACCATCCCTGTCGCCTCTTACCCACCGCCAACTGCATAAGTACTATATCTAGGACCAACTAACTTCTCACTGACTCTATCCAGACAGATGTATGTTGACGTTCGTCTGCTCTCGGCTGCACCATCCCTTGTGGAATGTCGCTTCCA
>NW_021828244.1:0-9032 GCF_006345805.1 Octopus sinensis
GAGGTTATTTTGCCTTTTATCATCGCAGAGTCGATAAATACTGTCCTAGCCCACGGGAATAGATTAGAAGAATTGCTAGTACGTTGGAAGATTACTTTGAGATATCTGTCTTGCATATAGCGCTTTTATGGGAACACCAGCAATGGCACTGGTGCTCGGTTATATTGGGCTTAGATTCCAGTGAACAGCATCGGTAGCTTAGAGAGGGGAGATTTCATTGCATAGAAAACCACTATAGTGAGGAAATCTTTATATATAAAAGAGAGGTTGTGTGCTGTCTGTCTCCTACGATTTAGATTCCTAACTACTCCCACATTTTGCGGTGCAGTTTAACCAAAACCGGGTATCTTATAGTCGTGATTCATATCAAGCCCTTCTGGGTACTAGCGCGCGTCTACGATGAGTCTACGATTTAAAAAAAATTTACCATCAATTTTTCACATTTTTAATGCATTTTTGGCATATATAAGGGAAGTAACTCTCTAAAAATTTATTATTAAATCTCAGAACGTAAAAAGCTACAGTAACACCCACCCCCCTTTGTGGTTAGCCATATTGAGATGGCTATTATACTTGACAACTCTAAAAATGCTCATATAGTTATTTCCCTTACAAACCCGAGCAACGCCAGGCGATACTGTTAGTTTACAATAAAGATCGTTAACATACACTCACGTGCACACACACACACACAAACACATACACGCACGCACGCACACAATCATAAACAGACTTAGAAACAAACACATACACGTACATATAAATTTATGAATGTATGTATATATATATTAAGTTAATCCAAACATGAAAACACAAAGAGAAAACACAACAACGCGAGGACGTGGAAAAAATATAGTATTATTGGACGCTCAGGAAGGAAGGAAGAAGGAGGGTTTTACGTTTCGAGCGGAGCTCTTCGTCAGAAACATAGGAAAAGGAAAGATCCAGAGAAGGGAAGACGGAGGAAAAAAAATCGCCAACGGTACACACGCGGTATAAGCGTGAGTCCGTATGAAGACCTTTCATTATTTAAGAAATCTTACTTTATTTACATTTACAGTTGACGGATATATGTCCTTATCTTGTTTGTTGTCAACACAACGTTTCGGCTGATATACCCTCCAGCCTTCATCAGGTGTCTTGGGGAATTTTCGAACCTGGGTTCTCATTCCTAAGGTATTTTTCGATGTTATTATTATTATGTATCAAGGCATTTATTATTATTATTATTATTATTATTATTATGTATCAAGCATTTATTATTATTATTATTATCATTATCATTATTATTATTATTATTATTATTATTATATTATTATTATTAATATTATTATTATTATTCTTATATTATATTATTATTATTATTATTATATTATTATTGTTGTTTGTTATTATTATTATTATTATTATTATTATTATTGTTATTATTATTATTATTATTATATTATTATTATTATTAATATTATTATATTAATATTATTATTATTATTATTATTATTATTATTATTATTATATATATTATTATTTCTTATTATTATTATTATTATTTATTAGTCTCTTTCCATTTCTTGCTGCCGAATGTCTTCCTGACACTTAGAGCACATACTGTACATACACATTGGTAGGCCATTAAAACAAACACACCATATTGTTCGTTTACAGAGTCATGTGACAGAGAAAATGTGGGAAGGCAGAGAGAAAAAGGAAAAAAAATGAAAAATAGAAGGGTATACAGATAAAATGAAGAAGGAAAAAAGGAAAGAAAATTCACAGCGACAATGTTCTTCTCAATACGTGTGACGTACTAGACAATCTTTTGCACTTCCTGCATGGATGGAAGTTAGACAAATTTCAGTTCCTTTTTTGATAATTCCAAGTGCTCCTACAATCACTGGTATTGTAACTGTTTTGAGATGCCACATCATTTCGATTTCCATTAGAAGATCTTTATATTCTCTCAGTTTATCAAATTCTTTTGCCGAGATATTATGGTCACAGGCTCTGCTCATGTCAATCAATTAGCAGACATTGTTGTTTTTGTCTTTTTCAATTGTTCGAGCGCATTTTGCTTTGCTATTTATCTCACCTTCTTTGCAACTACAGTTGCTGCACTTCCCTCATGCTGTTCAACCTGGGTATTATGCATAAACTCACTTGAAAATTATTTGCTCTCCTTCATAACAGAACGAAGCTTCTTACGTCTTTCATGGTTTTTAACGATCTTTAGTATCCAATAGTTAGATTTGCAAGATAATTTGCCAGTCCAATTGTGGTGGTTTTGTAGGAGATTTCAAATTGGATAAAGACGACCTGCGTCTGTGGTGGTGCATCTTATTGTAAGTCAGCAGCTTACGGATTTTCCTGTCAATCTTCCTTATTTTGTTCATATTCCAGTTCAACACATTGAAACTGTAAATAACAACAGGAGCTGCTACCGAATTTATAGCTAACACCTTGTTACGTGCATTTAACTCGGATATTAGGACTGCTTGAACTCTTCTGTAACACTCCCTCCTGATCTTCTCTTTCATACTTGCATGTTGAATGCCAGAGTCCTCATTCATTCCGAGGTATTTGTAAGTTTGCTCCTGCTCGAGTTCTTTTACGACTGTGTCAACATCCAACACCACTGATCATGCGGTCTCCAGTTTCCTTTTCTGGAAAGTGACCAAATTCCATCCCAAGACCAAATTCTATCCCAAGACCAAATTCTATCCCAATGTCATTACCGAATGCTTTCACAGTACGTAGTAGTCCTTCAAGCTCATTATCGTCTTTGCCATAAGAGTTTTAAGTCATCCATATAAAATAGATTACTTATTTTCACGTCGCCAATTTTATATCCATACCCTATTCTGTTGAGTTCACTTATTAGGAGTATTAAGACTATGCAGAAAATTAAAGGTGAAAGTGAGTCACCTTAGAAAATGCCGCCGTTGATACTAATATTTTCTGTGGTCAGTACTCCATTAGAGTGGTATAATTGGGGATTTGTATTCCACATTGACATATTGTGCTTCAGGAAGCTTAAAATCACAGGAGAAATTTTGAAGATATCCATCGATTTCTAGATCCATGAATGCGGTATGCTGTCGAAGGCCTTTTTATAATCAATCCATGCAGAACTGAGATTTCTGCGTTTGATATGATAGTTCTCAAGGATCGTGCGATTGATTAAGAATTAGTCTATTTATCCATATGAACTTCGTCGGCACCTTTTTCTTTTTTTTCAGTGGGGAAAATATCGTTCTGTTCCATAAATTTGTATGTTTTCTCCACGAGGATGGATGTTAAAATTTTATACGTGGTAGATAGACATGTTATGGGCCGTTAGTTCGGGGGGGAAAGTTGGTTTCATTATTCTTCGGGGGTAGGGATATAATACCTCTTGCTAACCAATCGGGTGTTTTCGCAAGATCGCTCATAATTTCATTGAATAACTAGACTAACTTTTCGTGTGCGCACGGGAACGAGGTAAGCCAGAAATTTGGCATCCTATCATTACTAGGAGATTTCCACTTATGAGCCTTCATGAGTGCCATCCGTAGGTCTGCTTTTGTGATGTCTTCTCCTGCTTGTTCTGGTAAGTTTTGGTAGGATCCTTCTGTGTGTCTAATCCAGTCCGCATTTTCATTGTAAGTCTTTTCATTATTACAGATATTTTCCCCAGAAGTTTTCAACTTTTTCCATGGCAGTGGGGCGGGGGGTCTTCAATGATTATTTTCTCCTTCCCTATTTCTCTGTAGAATGTTTTCGCTTTGGATGCGAACAGCGGATTTTGTTTGTAAAATTTGCTTCTTCTAAAATCTTCGTATTTTTTTAGATTTTGCTTAGACTTTTTGTTGCAGTGTTTCTTTTGATGAAAGCAGTTATTCTCTTGGTGAGAATCTATGGTTTCTCTTCATCTTTCTTCCTCTTCTGTTTTTTACATTGTTTCCACATGTGAGTTCATTCAATATTGATATTTCACCTCTCATTATTTCAATATCTTTTTCAATTTTACTTTCCTGTCTAGAATCTTTCTCAGATTTTTATTTCTTTCTCTTATCAGAGGCATACAACTGGTTTCAATTGTCTTAGCAGCTGCGTAAATAATTTCCTTTAATTCAATGACGTCTGGTTTTAGTTCTTGTATAATTTCCTTTGTTACATAGTTTCCAGCTTTAATTTGTTTTAATTTTGGATTGTATTTGAGAGTTTATGAAGTAGTTCTCTATCATGCATATCAGTGCGTCTTACAACTGCAAGCTCATTCAGGATTTTCTGCTTCAGTTCTGTCATAGACTTTCTGGGTTCTTCAGTAAATGCGTAGTCTTCAAATATTGTTTCTTTACCACCTTCCTCTGTATCTTCTTCAAGTTCGCTACAATTTATGTCTCCAGACATTATTATTATTATTATTATTATTATTATTTTATTATTATTATTATTATTATTATTATTATTATTATTATCATTGTTATTGAAAGCGTCGAGTTGACAGAGTAGTGATCACGACGGGCGAAGTACTTAGCAGAATTTCATCAGTCTTTACGTTCTGCATTCAAATTCCACCGAGGTCGACTTTGCCTTTCTTCCTTTGGGGGTCGATGAAATAAGTACCAGGTGAGTATTGGCGTCGATGTATTCGACTCATCCCCTCGCCCGAAATTTCTGGCCTTGTGCTAAAATTTTTAAATCATTATTATTATCATTATTGAGTGAGAGAGCAGCACATGCCATCAAAGTGACACTCGAGTACAATTATACGAAGCCCATTACACCCATCATGGCTACCCGTATGATAAGGACACACCAAGCACATACATCACAACCATATGTGCGCGACATGGTGATCTCATATCAAGATATACAGAGCATGACCCTGCAGGTGGGGCCCGGTTAGAATTTTCTTCATGTCGAGTAGCCCACCCCACCTTTCAACACATGGCTATAATGCTGCCCTCCCCCCACTACTCCTGCTCGTGATCAGAAATGCACATATCGTCAGCCACTAAGAGACATACTTAACTGGTTAAGATCAAACAATTGACAAACAAATCTGTGATATTGAGAAGAATATTTGCGGTAGCCCATATTTTATACCAAGACAAAGCGTGTGCATGATAACACTTCCAGTCAGTTAAGATTGGAAGCCATGAGATCCAGTGCCTGATAATGCACTACATTCTGAGTTCAAATCTCGTCGATGTCGACTTTGCCTTTCATCTTTTCGAGGTCGATAAATGAAGTACCAGTTGAACACCGGGGTCGATGTAATCGACTATGTCCTCCCCCAATTTTCAGGCCTTGTGCCTATAGTAGAAAGTACTGTTGTTGTTCGTGTTGGTGGTGGTGGTGGTGGTGTGTGGGGTGACGGTAGTAGTAGTAGTAGTAGTAGTATAGTAGTAGTAGTAGTAGTAGTAGTAGTAGTGTAGTAGTAGTAGTAGTAGTGGGACTGCGTAAGGCATATATTATGCCTACTGGTTTATACCTTGGATTTACAAAGCGCTCCGTAACCAATATATCTTCGGTTATCTGAGTACTACGCTAGCCATGTTTCTAACTGAATTGCTGATAAGGCGATATCCAGGATTATGATTGTCCTCTCATTTATTTTAGTATATATACTACGTACGACAGGCTTTTTTCTGGTCTCGCTCGTCTACCAAATCCATTCACAAGACTTTGTTCGAACCAAGATCGCTAGCCACTACACACATTTTTTCCTCTCCGTGTTTCTTTCTGTGTTCCTTTCTGTGGAAGAGCTTAGGCTCGAAACGTTAAAGACTTTTCAATTCCCGAGCGTCTGTTTGTTTCTACACCCCCTGCCTTCGTCTTTTGTTGTTCTTGTTTTTTTTTGTAAATTTTCTCTAGTAATACACACTTGCTCAATATGCTGTGTACGCATAATTGCACAGATGTCTATTGAGTTGTTCTGGTTTCTATTCTCAACTGTCGCCAGTGCATTCGTATCTTCATTGCACCTGAAAGAACACACACACACAACACACACACACACACACACACACACACACACACACACACACACACACACATGCACACATGTATATATAAACATTTATATATGTTGTTCAAATCACACCCTGTCTTCTTGAAAATAATGAAGGGCATATTGGAGAATATATTCCTAGATACAGTGCTTCTCGAAGAAAATAAGATGTGACTCGTATCGTTAGAATGCCGACGATCAATGATCAGATTTGACCTGGAATTACGCAAAACTAATAACAAGCACAAGCCAATACGCGAGTCTTCATGGAGCAATCTGACATAGCAACCAAATCTCTCCCCATATGGTATACTAGCGTCCTCGAAAAGTAACAGATTGAACATTGAGGTAGACAATTACTGAACCTGGTAAAAAGACTGGATGACCCCGCCTGGAATACTTTTTATCGTAGATGCATACCATCAGAGCTCATCTGAGTCTAAGCTACCTCTTTAGCTTATCAGCATCTGTGTATTTTGTTTGCTCTCTTTCTTTTATTACTAAGTGTAAATCATGAAAGCATAATCTATTTCTTTACTACCCACAAGGGGCTAAACACAGAGAGGACAAACAAGGACAGACAAACGGATTAAGTCGATTACATCGACCCCAGTGCGTAACTGGTACTTAATTATCGACCCCGAAAGGATGAAAGCAAAAGTCGACCTCGTCGGATTTGGACTCAGAACGTAACGGCAGACGAAATACTTATTTCTTTACTACCACAAGGGGCTAAACACAGGAGGACAAACAAGGACGACAAACGGATTAAGTCGATTACATCGACCCCAGTGAGTAACTGGTACTTAATTTATCGACCCCGAAAGGATGAAAGGCAAAGTCGACCTCGGCGGAATTTGGACTTAGAACGTAGCGGCAGACGAAATACCTATTTCTTTACTACCCACCAGGGGCTAAACACAGAGGGGACAAACAAGGACAGACAAACGGATTAAGTCGATTACATCGACCCCAGTGCGTAACTGGTACTTAATTTATCGACCCCGAAAGGATGAAAGGCAAAGTCGACCTCGGTGGAATTTGAACTCAGTACGTAGCGGCAGACGAAATACCGCTTAGCAACTCGCCCGGCGTGCTAACGTTTCTGCCAGCTCGCCGCCTTACATGAAAGCATAATCTACGAAACAATTCCTGCATCTAGTCATTTAGTGAGAAAATTGAGCAGATGGTTTACCTTATATTAATGTCGGTAAGTCAAAGTCATTTGCATATTAATACCTTAATATATAAATATAATAAATTCAGCCCCGAGTAATTTTAGAAGTAGTTAACATATCCTTTTGGCGCCAATGAAACCATTTATTTGTTACTCTTGGTGGTAGCTGTCGTCGAAATGTAACGTATAAGGTGAGTCTATTGTGTATCTGGTTCATGCACTTTAACTCATATCGCTGTTCTCGCTGTTGTTGATCAGATTTTTATGGTTGAAATATGTGTAGCTGCTAGTAGAATTGTTGTTGTAAGCATTTTATGGAATTTGGATTAGCTAAAATATTGTAACGCTGAAATAATATAGTACTTGGGGTATTCATTTATTATGAAATATGTTTGTACTTTGACTAAGTATTCAATAAGAATACTCTTGCTGATGAAGTGCGTTACCTCCCTATGTTTATAGTGAACATACTTCCATCTATATGTGTATGTGTGTGAGTGTGTGTGAGTGTGTGAGTGTGTGTGAGTGTGTGAGTGTGTGTATGTATGTGTTAATGTATGTGTAAGTACGTACATATATATATATATATATATATATATATATATAAAGGTGTGTGTGTGCGTGTGTGTGTGTGTGTGTGTGTGTTGTGTGTGTGTGTGTGTGTGTGTTGTGTGTGGTGTGTGTGTGTACGTACGAGGGCGGCGAACTGGCAGAAACGTTAGCACGCCGGGCGAAATGCGTAGCCGTATTTCGTCTGCCGTTACGTTCTGAGTTCAAATTCCACCAAGGTCGACTTTGCCTTTCATCCTTTCGGGGTCGATAAATTATGTACCAGTTACGCACTGGGGTCGATGTAATCGACTTAATCCGTTTGTCTGTCCTTGTTTAGCCCGTCTATGTTTAGACCCTTGTGGACAATATAAAAAATAAGAAACCTCAGCACGCCGGGCGAAATACTTAGCGGTATTTGCCTTTCATCCTTTCGGGGTCGATAATTATAGAACCAGTTGCGTCCTGGAGTCGATCTAATCGACTGGCCCCCTCTCCCAAAATTTCGGACCTTGTGGCTAGAGTAGGAAACAAAAATTTTCTCATATAATATTTTCCCTTGCTTGGTTGCACATAGCATCTAACACGACACCTGAAAATTATTAGCTGTCATGAGCATATTCTAATTGTAATAGACTTGTATCCAAGCGAGACGAACATCTATTGCACTGACTCACAAAGCGCTGGTATCTGCGGAAGTTTAGTGGATTGCAGAAAACGTGGTTGCGCAACTGAAACAACATTAAACTACATTCACCAACTATATGTCATAAAAAATATATACACACTGTAGCGTAGGAGTGGCTGTGTGGTAAGTAGTTTGCTTACCAACCACATTGTTCCAGGTTCAGTCCCACTGCGTGGCACCTTGGGCAAGTGCCTTCTACTATAGCCTCGGGCTGACCAAAGCCTTGTGAGTGGATTTGGTAGACGGAAACTGAAAGAAGCCCGTTGTGTATATATAATATATATATATATATGTATTATGTATGTATGTATGTATATATATGTGTGCGTGTGTTTGTCCCCCCCCCATAATCGCTTGACAACCGATGCTGGTGTGTTTATGTCCCAGTAACTTAGCGGTTCGGCAAAAGAGACCGATAGAATAAGTACTAGGCTTACAAAGAATAAGCCCTGGAGTCGATTTGCTCGACTAAAGGTGGTGCTCCAGCATGACCACAGTTAAATTACTGAAAGAAATAAAAGAATAACAGAATAAAAAGGACCGTTAGCAAACTTCCGCGACACAGTTAAAAGTTTAATTCACTGTCCCCTTATATATATCAAGTCACGAATTTTGTTTTGAGTAGA